>NC_084850.1:86989701-87173214 GCF_033115175.1 Lepus europaeus
TTCCCCTCTCTCTCTCTCTCTCTCTCTCTCCTTAATTTATTTGACAGGTAGAGTTACAGACAGTGAGAGAAAGAGAGAGAGACAAAGAGAAAGGCCTTCCTTCCATTGGTTCACTCCCCAAATGGCTGCCACAGCTGGGGCTTCACCAGGAGCCAGGCGCCTCCTCCTGGTCTCCCACGCAGGTGCAGGAGCCCAAGCACCCAGGCCATCCTCCACCGCCCTCCCGGGCCACAGCAGAGAGCCAGACTGGAAGAGGAGCAACCGGGACCAGAACCCATCGCCTATATGGGATGCTGGCACTGCAAGCAGAGGATCAACCAAGTGAGCAAGTGAGCCACGGAGCTGGCCCCCTCCTCTCTCTTTTTTAAAGATTTATTTATTTATTTGAAAGATGCAGTTACAGAGGCAGAGAGAGAGAGAGAGAGAGAGAGAGAGAGAGAGAGGCCTTCTGTCCGCTGGTTCACTCCCCAGTTGGCCGCAACGGCCGGAGCTGTGCCGATCTGAAGCCAGGAGTCAGGAGCCAGGAGCTTCTTCTGGGCCTCCCACTTGGGTGCAGGGGCCCAAGGACTTGGGCCATCCTCTACTGCTTTCCCAGGCCATAACAGAGAGCTGGATGGGAAGTGGAGCAGCCAGGACTCGAACTGGTGCCCATATGGGATGCCAGCACTGCAGGCGGCAGCTTTATCTGCTATGCCACAGCACCAGCCCCAATATCTCTCTTTTTCTTTGCCTCTTCCTTTTTCTATGTCACTTTCCCTTTCAAATAAATAAAATAAATTTTTTGAAAAAAAAAAGTGTATCTTTTGTGTATTGAACACAAACCAGTGCCTGCCTCAGGGATTTGCATTTGCTGTTTCCTCCTTCTAGAATACCTTTCTCCCAGTTCTTCTCATGGTGAGCACCTCTGGGTTATACAGGGATCAACATAGATGTAAATTCCTCGTGGGATTCTATCTCCAGTTTTCTTGCTTCTAACTCTCCGTTATCTGCGAATTCTTCCTAGAGTCTAACTTACAGTTACGTTGCAGTCATTCAGCCTTGCTCCTTGCAGCCCTGACTTGCTCATAAGATGTCTCTTTTTTAAGAATTCATTACTTGGGGTCGGCGCTGTGGCTTAGCGAGTAAGCTGCCGCCTGAAGTGCGGGCATCCCATACGGGCGCCAGTTCAAGTCCCAGCTGCTCCACTTCTGATCCAGCTCTCTGCTATGGCCTGGGAAAGCAGTAGAAGATGGCCCAAGTCCTTGGGCCCCTGCACCCACGTGGGAAACCTGGAAAAAGCTCCTGGCTTTGGATCTGTGCATTTCCGGCCATTGTGGACAATTGGGGAGTGAACCATTGGATGGAAGACTTCTCTCTCTCTCTGTGTAACTCTGACTTTCAAATAAATATATTTTTTTATTTGACAGGTAGAATTATAGACAGTGAGAGAGACTAAGAGAAAGGTCTTCCTTCCATTGCTTCACTCCCCAAATAGCTGCTATGGCCAGCGCTGCACTGATCCGAAGCCAGGAGCCAGGTGCTTCTTCCTGGTCTCCCATGCGGGTGCAGGACCCAAGGACCTGGGCCATCTTCCACTGCCCTCCCGGGCCACAGCAGAGAGCTGGACTGGAAGTGAAGTAACCGGGACTAGAACCCGGTGCCCATATGGGATGCTGGCGCCGCAGGTGGAGGATTAGCCAAATGAGCTACAGCGCCAGCCCCTCAAATAAATCTTTTTTTAAAAAAGAATTCATTACTTAACTTCGGGGCCCCCAATATTTAGGAATTCCCTTGGGTTCTACTACATAAGACCTCCAGATTGGGGGCTTCCTGAGGTGCCCAGCAAGGGCAGGGAAAGGCGGTTTATTTGGGTGCCTATGGAATGCCAGGCTCTTGGACACACGTGCTCTCTGCTGGTCTCCGCAGCAGAGCATTTACGTCTCACCTGTGAAGCAGGGATTCCCATCCCCATTGCAAGGACGAGGAAATGGAGGCTCAGGCAGACCGTGTGACTTGGCTGAGATCCCAGAGCTGGCGCCCTGGTGGTCTGATTCCAAGGCCTGTTTTCTACCTCCTGCATTTGAACAGAGCCCCTTCCCACCTTCACCTACACAGTAGAGGTATTCCTGAGGCTGGGAGCGGGTGTGTGTGTATGTGTGTGTGCGTGTACGTGTGCTTTTTTGAGTGTATGCTCAATACCCTTAAAGCCATCCATTGGTTGTCCCTTCTCCAAACTTCCTCTGACAACTCCAACTCCATGCCCTCTGCTGCATCTGTTTCCTTCACTGAAGGGCACCCCCTTTCCTGGCTGCTCTCTGCTTAATTTTGGCAGAGGGTTCCACCTGCTTCTCTGCCCCCCACTCGGACTAATCTAATGACAATGACCACCGTCCAGCGTCGCTACAGCCCAAGCACTGGCACCTGGGCAGTGGTGTGTGGTGCGGGAGGCAGATGGGTGGATGGAGGGTAGCCAAGCTGGGGGTGGCATTTAACCCAGTTTCTGCCAGGATAGTCAGGACAGCGCTGCGGCTCAGGCTTGCGCTCCCCACCATACAGAAAGCTAGATTGGAGCCAGCGCTGTGGCGTAGCAGGTAAAGCCGCCACCTGCAGTGCCGGCATCCCATATGGGCGCCGGTTCAAGTCCCGCCGGCTCCACTTCAGATCCAGCTCTATGGCCTGGGAAAGCAATAGAGGATGGCTCAAGTGCTTGGGCTCCTCCACCTGCGTGGGAGACCCAGATGAAGTTCCTGGCTCCTGGCTCCTGGCTTCGGATCAGTGCAGTTCTGGCCATTGCAGCCATTTGGGGAGTGAACCAGTGGATGGAAGACTCTCTCTCTCTCTCTCTCTCTCTCTCTCTGTCTGTCTTTGCCTTCTGTAACTCTGCCTTTCAACTAAATAAATAAATCTTAAACAAACAAACAAAAAAAAGGAAACAAAGAAAGGTGCCAAGGGCTAGAGATCACTCCGCAAGGTCCCTGCCCAGGCCTCAGCCCCTGGCACAGCACCCCTCAACTCTCTCAGCATCCTGCAGGATACCAGCTTGTTAACCCCAGGTCCTTGCACAGAGAAGGACAAGGAGCTGACCTGCAAACACAACAGCCAGCGGAAAAAGGAGACAATGCCCCAACTTCCCCAATACCATGCAAGGTGACCCCTGTAAAGTTCTTGGAAAAAAGGGAAGGAAAGGATACATTTGTTTGGTTGCAAAAAAGTTTGCAGATGCATGCATAGCTTTCCCATAGTCCCATCGTGGTCTGTGAGTTTTGTGAAGGCCCCTTGTGGATGGCAGGTGCGGGGAGGGGCAGCGAGGTAGCGGAGCGGGAAGGGTAGTGGTGGTGGGGGAGGCTACCCACCTGCAACAGTTCACTTCTGGCCTGGGAAAGGAGCTTCGGGCAGTCTCGGTGCAAGGAGATAGCAGCGAGCTTGGAAGATCTAATTGCTTATGTCATCTCTGTCGAATTGGGTCTATCGGGAAATATCTCTTGGAAGTGTTTATCACATCCCCTGTTATAAATAGCCCAGCTGGGCTCATCTCCGAGTCTTCCTGCTGCTGCCTGGGAGCTGGGCTGGCAGGGGGTAGGAGGGAGGGGCTCTGGGGGAAAAACAGGCCAGGGGGTGGGGTGGGGGCGGCACCGGGACACCTGGCCTCCATCAAGCACCCAATCAGAGCAACTTCTACCTCACCCAAACCCCATCACGGAGGGTGGGGGTTGTTGGAGGGGAGGGGGCAGGTGGGGGTGTCTTGGCATTCCCACCCCCCTATGTATCCCTTCATGGGAAAGCAGCAGCCGTGTTCTCCCCTCAGCAAACATCGAAGACGATGAGGAAAAGCTGGAACAAGAGGAAACAGCCTTGGAAAACACTCGCCTGTCAGCATCCCCATTTCCCTGATGGGGACACAGGTTCAGGGAGGCAACTGGTAGTGGTATGCGGGGATGCTAGGCCTGGAGCCCAATCTGTCGGACCCCATATCTTGGCTTTTTGCAGCGTGGCAAAGGACAACCCCTTAATGATGCAGGGTGCTTCCCGCCAGAGGAAGAGAAAGGGACAACATGATGTGGGCCCCTCACCATGCTGCTGATCGCCCTCACCACCTGGCTGAGTTTCCTGTAGCCACTGCAACGAGTTTCCACATGACTTAGAACCACAGAAATGTGTTGTCTTGCAGGTCTGGACGCCGGGGTGAGGGGGCAGACAAGGTGTAGGCAGGGCCACATTCCCTCTGGAACCTGTGAGGGACACGCCCGTGCTGGCCACTGCCAGCTGCTGGTGGTTGCTGGCATCCGTTGGCTTGTAGCCGCTTCCCTCTGGTCTCTGCCTCCATGGTCACACAGCCTTTTCTTTGCTGATCTGTTGGCAGTTGCCCTCTCCCTCCCTCTTCCAAGTCGCCTTGCTGTGTGAGCACATCAGGACCCACCTAGATGGCCCAAGATAAATTACTTTTTTAAAAGGATTATTTATTTATTTGAAAGTCAGAGTTACACAGAGGGAGAAGGAGAGGCAGAGAGAGAGAGAGAGAGAAAGAGAGAGAGGAGAGAGAGGTCTTCCATCCGCTGGTTCACTCCTCAATTGGCCACAATGGCCATTGTTGCGCCGATCTGAAGCCAGGAGCCAGAGCTTCCTCCAGGTCTCCCATGCGGGTGTAGGGGTGCAAGGCCTTGGGCCACCTTCCACTGGTTTCCCAGGCCACAGCAGAGAGCTGGATGGGAAGTGGAGCAGCCGGGACTTGAACCAGCACCCATATGGGATGCCAGCACTGCAGGTGGTGGCTTAACTCACTAGGCCACAGCACAGGCTCCCTGGCTGCTCTGATTCTGATTCAGCTTTCTGCTCATGTGCCTGGGAAGACAGTCAAAGACTGCCCAAATATGTGGGCCCCTGCACCTGCGTGAGAGACTCGGAGGAAGCTCCAGGCTCCTGGCTCTGGATCGGCCCAGCTCTGGCCAGTGTGGCCATCTGGGGAGTGAAGCAGTGGATGGAAGACCTCTCTCTCTCTCTCTCTCTCTCTCTCTCTCCCCTTTCAGGAATGAGCTCCATGCCTCCAGCAGGAGGAAAACCAAGGCCACTCAATCGATATATCTGGCATGCAGTAGAAAGGCCTGGCCCATCAGCATGAGATTTGGCCAGACCAGAGCAGCCCCAGAGGCCTTGGGCTGGTAGAGCCATTCCCCTTTCTCCATTCTGCCTCTGGCAATCCTCTTCCTTCTTCTCTGAGCCAACTCCTTGCCACCACCCCTCCCCGACAGCCTCTCCTACCTCTGCAGACCCAAAGCCCTGAGCACCACAGTATATCGCAGCAACAAATGATTCAGTCTTTGTCTCCCTCATGAGATTGAAGGGTTGCGGAGCAGAGAAGATCCCAGCTGTGGGTGCACTGTTCCCCTTTCTGTGGGCGCTGGCCTGCCTGCCAGTGCCCCGGTAGATACCAGAGGAGGAAGAGAAGGGTACTGTTCTGAGAGCATTTCCCCCCCAGCTTAGGCTTCTGCTCCCTAGGGTCTCTCCCTTCCTTGCCGGCCCCCTCCGGCTCACTCCAAGCCCCCTCCAGATGGGCCCCATCCTCCTTTAAACCCCAGCTGGGCCCGCCAGCTGGACCGCCTCAGGGAGTGAGGCCCCAGGAAGGCCCAGAGCCCACCCAGTGGGTTAGAAGGACAACAGCTGCCTGGGCGGGTGAGACGGCTGCAGGGTGAGGGATCCCCACTCCCACTCCACCGTGGGCAATGTGGGTTGGAAACAAGAACTAGGAATGGGGATGGAGGTAAGGGTGCCCTTGTTGGCCACACACACACAAAAGGTAGCATGTGCAGAGACCCCAGGCCCCAAGGGCTCACTCTCTTCTGCAGTTCGATTGATTGGTCCCACACTCATGTAAACACTTTGTGCGTGGGGTGGTCAGGCTCTCACACTGACAGCCCTGAAGCCTGGAGCTCTGTTTTGGGTTCTGCCCCAGCCCCACCCCCCACACCCCGACTCTCTGTATGACCTTGGGCAACCCCACAATGTTAGCAGTGCCCATTAAGGGAGTGAATGACATTGGCCTAGACAACACCCCAGGCCCCAACCTCCCGACTGTCCCTATGGGTTGATATTATGGCTTGGCTTACTTGCTCACTGATTACCCTGGGCTGGCAGCTCCCTGGAGGCGAGGATCTCGGCCTCACTCATCACTCAACTTCCAATGTCCAAGTCGTGCCCTGTGCAGACTAGACGGCCCATCAATATTTGTTAAATGAAAACATGAACGGCAAAAGCTAAGGGCAGCCTCTCCAGAAGCCACTATGTGCACACAGAGTTGCACCGACCGTTCCAGGGGGTTTTTCAGAAAGCCTTCTCTCAGGCAGCCTAGGGATCCTCGTGCCAACTCAGGACTTGGAGGAGGAAATGCCCAAGAGAGGAGCGTATGTCCCTTGCAGGAGGCACTGTGTGAAAACAAGATGCTGAGGGCCTAGGAGAATGCGAGTGGGGTGATCAGGGAGCCTCCAAGTTACGTAATCCTGGGAGAATCAGTTGATTTCTCTGAGCCTCAGTTTGTTCATCTGTACAATAGGAAAACATGAGGTACCATCCAGGGCTGTCGCAGGATTCAGAAAGATAATACATGCGAGACACTTAGCAGGGGGTCTGACACTTGCCGGGTTTTCCATCCAGAGTAGCTGTCCTTGGAAGTTACTGCTGGCACAGGCTGCTCCAAGTGTGGTCCCTGGATCAGCAGAGTCAACCCCAGGAGCTTGCTAGAAACACAGTCTCTGGCCCCACTGGAGATCTATTGGGTCAGAAGCTACATTTTCATAAGATCCCCCTGCAAAGTCCCATGCACGATGAATTTGGCCAGGAGCTCGGCTGGTGCCCAGACTTCAAACCTTCATATACAGCCTTCCTGGGGTTCCAGGACCCCCACGGATACTAACATCCATAGATGCCCAAGTTCCGTAGACGCCTAGAAAACAGCCTCCTATTTGCACCTAGCCTAGGAAGATATCTCCTCCTATGTGTTTTCACTGTCTACTAAAGAATGTATAATACCTGCTCCAAGGTAAATACTGATGTCCATTGTTGTCATGTTGTATGGGCTAGGAAATGGTCAGAAGAAAGTTTGTACACGTTTAGGATAGACAACTTTTTTTCTGATAGTTTTTTTTTAAACTTTCTTTTTTTTCCTAAAGATTTATTTTATTTATTTGAAAGACAGAGTTACAGAGAGAGGTAGAGACAGAGAGGTCTTCCATCTGCTGGATCACTCCCCAGATGGCTGCAATGGCTGGGGCTGCGCCAAACCGAAGCCAGAAGCCAGGAGCTCCTTCCAGATCTCCCATGTGGGTGCAGGGGCCCAAGCACTTGGCCATCTTCTACTGCTTTCCCAGGCCACAGCAGAGAGCTGGATCGGAAGAGGAGCAGCCGGGACTCGAACTGGCACCCATATGGGATGCCGGCACTTCAGGCCAGAGCTTTAACCCACTGTGCCACAGCGCCGGCCCCTTGCCGATAGTTTTGAGCCACAGTTGGTTGAGTGTGTGGATGTGGAACCCTCACATTATGGGGAGAGCTCACTGCGTGAGCAATCTCCACTTCCTCTACAGGAAGAAGTTTTATATACTCTTCACTGCAAATGGTAATAGTAGGGCCAAGCATCTGGCTGAACAGTTAAGATGCTGTTGAGGCTGCCCATGCCCTGGCTCTGGCTCCTAATCTCAGAAGGCAGCAGACGATGACTCAAGCAATTGGGTTCCTGCCCCGCTTGAGGAGGGACCTGGATTGCATACATGGCTCCCTGTTTTAATCCAGCCCCGTCTGGCCATTGTGGGCATTTGGGACGTGAACCAGTGGATGGGAACTCTCTCTTTCTTTCTCTTGGATTAAAGCGGTAGGGATGGTGAGCAGTGCTACTGCACCCTGAGAACTTGCTATGTACTAGACCCCCTGGTGAGTGTCATTGCCACCCCCCCCCAACATCAGTCCTATAATCACTATTCTTTTACCAACAGGAAGGCCAGGCACAGGAAGGTTAAGTCGCCGGCTCAAAACTAGGGTGAGTGGGTAGAGCCACCGTGTGAACCCAAACTGCCTGCCGCCAGAGCCCGCGCGCCAGGGCACACATTGAAGAAATCACTGAAGTGTTTCTTCGTGTCTGTCTGGCCTGGGGAGCTGTGGAGATGGAGGAGCTGCTGCAGGCTCTGCCTTCAGCCCCCCCCCCCCTCCAGTCCTGTGGCAGAGACAGGCACAGGAATAAGTGATGAAAGGAGGTGGCCTGGGACCCCTGCTGTCCCTGCACGGGCCACCTAACTGCCACTGTGGGGGCAGGGGTGCAGGGGAGGGGAGCCAGGGGCCTTGCTCGTGTGCACCTAGGAGATATAGCTTTCCTGCAGGCTGCACCATTCTCAGCTTCCTTTGCAAATCTGCGGGCTCACTGGCGTGATTCAAGTGTCTTCCAGATCAGGCAGAGAGCAGAGGGTTTTAGGGAGAAGATTTCTTGCAAGGTAGTGATCAGGAGCTCAGAATTTGAGACCCGTCTTGGATTTGAACTCTTTCCATGGCCTGGGACCACTGGGCCCTGGGTTTCTCCAAGGCAAGAGGCGTGGATGCTCCTGGATGGGATTTTTCAGGCCTAATTGAGGAACCGGGGGCCTCGTTGTGGTTCTTACAGCTGTAGCCTGGGTACCTAACCCATCGCCTGGGCCAGAGCTGCCGGTTCGTAATGATTTTGTGCAGGGAGCAGTTGCATCAAAATGAGCAGTGAGCTGCCAGCTGCCTCCCTTATGTCCCGTTCAGCCCTCCATCCTCTTTTCCTTGCAGTTCTTCGCTCCCAGTCTTAAGCTAGCGTCTGGACCTGCCTCTCTGTCAGGGCAAGCGGCTCTGCTGCTTGGTGATAAAGCCTTCCGAGATGGGCCCCTTGGACTGCTAGGGAGGGCCTGGAAGGGAGGAGGAAGTGGCCCAGTGGCATCCAAGGAACTTCAGCAGAGACTGTGTTCTGGTGCCCCAGTCTACCACTCCCCCTGCCTGGCTGGGGGCTTCCCAAGGGCAGGGAAAGAACAAGGTAAGGAGTGAACGTAGGAGAAGCCGGAGTTGGCAAGCGCGGCTTTCAAGGCCTCTGGGGCCATACTGGGGGCTGGGGGTGGGGGTGGGGGGAGGAGGGCTGGAGGAGGCAGCCCCAAGGACAAGGCGGATTCTGCACAGGAGTTGGTGGGGAAGTGAGGGGTAGGGGCAGGGGGAGTGGGCAGGCAGGAAGCTGCTGCTGGAATGCTGATGACACATGGTTCCCATTAGGCCCCTCCTTCTCCCCCCGGCTTGCTCTCCCCTCTGGGGAGTGGAGGGAAAGAAAGAAGATGTGCTGCCTAGGTGAGCCCCATTGCGTGGGAGCTGCCCAGGTAGCTAGCCTCTTGCAGTTGGTGGCAGCAAGCCCAAGGCCTTCCTCCCACCTGCTCACCAGGCAAGTCTGCCCCCTTGAGGCTGGGGCAGCACCCTGGAGTTCTCCCAGGAGGCTCTCAAAGACCAGGGGTTTTGAGTCCAACACATCTAGGTTTGGCATCCCTCCTCCTGCCCTGACTAGACGGGCTGACCTTGGGTAGCTTAACTGCTCTGAGCCTTGGTGCCTGCAACAGTGAATTGGAGAATCCGATCCTTGCCCTGCCTCCCTCCCCAGGCAGAGTTGAGAGGGTGCAGAGAGGCCCCCTCAAGAAGGCATTGGCAGGGGCAGGGCTCCCGGTGCCCCTGCCTCTTTCTTTCCCTCCGGACATGCTGGCCCACCCTGGTGGCAAGGCCCTCAAGTCCTCTGCATGGTAGTTCCAAGTTCTGGCCCTCTCTGCATTAGAGGTGCCCCTGGCTCCCTCAAAACTCTGCCTCTGAGGCTGGCCGGTGCTGTGGTGTAGCGGGTAAAGCCGCCTCCTACGACACTGGCACCTTATATGGGCGCCAGTTCGAGTCCTAGCTGCTCTGCTTCCAATCCAGTTCCCTGCTAATGGCCTGGGAAAGCAATAGAAGATGGCCCCAGTGCTTGGGCCCCTGCACCTGTGTGGGAGACCCGGAAGAAGCTCCTGGATCCTGGCTTTGGATCAGCCCAGCTCCGGCCATTGTGGTCATTTGGGGAGTGAACCAGCGGATGCAAGACCTCTTTCTGTCTCTCTGTGTCTCTCTGTAACTCTGCCTTTTAAATAAATAAAAATAAATCTTTTAACAAAATAAAGCAAAAACCTTTGTCTCATCACAGCCATTTCCAAATCTATCTCGGCACCCCTTTCCATGACACAAAACAGCCACGTTTTGCTGTTTGTGCTCCTGCATACACACGCATGCCCAGATCTGTGGGAGACAGAAGTTAAAGTAACCCTGCACTTGAGGCGGCAGAGGGCATTACTGATTGTGCAGAAGCACAGCAGAGCCTTTTGGGTGCTGGCAATGGTCTCTATCTGCATCTATGTGTTGGTGACACAGGTTGACACGGATATGAAACTTAAGGCACTGTGCAGTAAGATCAGTGGGTTTCAATGAAAAATATTTCAAGACACCCAAAGTACCAAGAGCTTCCATCCGATCTTTGCATGGCTGGCTCCTTGTCACTCAGGTCACCCCCTCAATGTCACCCCTTCCAGGAGGCCTTCCCTGATCACCCCCCATATACACCAGCTCATCTAATTCATAATACCCCCACCTCTTTGTCTCAGTCACTTCTATCCTGTTAACTAGTACCGTGGACCATGCTGGAGTTGGCTCTTCCCAACTCAGCACTCAGCACCCCCGTGTGGATAACTTGTGATCAGCCCAGGACCCCCAAGTCCAGAGCAGACTGTTAAAGGTGAACATCACCAGGGCTGGATCTGTGGTGTAGTAGGTTGAAGCCTCTGCCTGCGGCGCCAGCAATCTATATGGCTGCCGGTTCGAGTCCCGGCTGCTCCACTTTCGATCCTGCTCCCTGCCAATGGCCTGGGAAGGCAGTAGAAGATGGCCCAAGTGCTTAGGCCCCTGCACCAGTGTGGGAGACCCAGAAGAAGCTCCTGGCTCCTGGCTTCGGATCGGCACAGCTCCAGCCGTTGTAGCCAATTGGGGAGTGAAACAGTAAATGGAGGACTTTGTCTTCTCTCTCTCTCTCTCTCTCTCTCTCTCTCTCTCTGCCTCTGTCTCTCTGTAACTCTGCCTGTCAATTGAGTAAATAAAAACCTTAAAAGTAAAAAAAAAAGAGTGTACATCATCAGCTGTGGTTCCCTTACATCCTGGTTGGTCACTGTGATCCTAGGAATCCCCGCGAGGGTGTGTGGCTTACGGTTCCCAACCGCTGCATCTCTGGCGCCTAGCACGCTGCTTTACATAGCATGTGCATCATCAATACTGGCAGAATGAATGCACGGTCTGATGGTAACGCAGCGGCAACACCGAAGAAGGAGGAGTTAAGGGGAACACGTGAGCTGGGGTTCCACGGTGAGGACGAGTGTGCCAGGTAGTCAAGGGAAAAAGGATCGCCCAGGGCGGAAGGAGGCGTGAAAGAGCACGGGAACTCTTGGGGCAAAGGCAGCAGCCGGAGCGAGCGACCGTGCTGCAGCGGAAAGGTAGGCTTGAGCCCGTGTTGTGGAGGGCCTCCGCAACTTGAATGGAGGCCTGAAGGTCCCCCTGTAGGCGAGAGGCAGCCATTGAAATGTTTTAATTAAAAGAAGTAATCCGATCAAGTCCGCGGAGGGCGGATTGAAGGGGCTTGGGAAACCCTGCTTCTTCTCGCTCTTTTTTCTGCCTGTTTCCTTTCCCTCCGCCCTCAGCGAAGATGGAAACCAGCTGGCCCTTCCCTGAAAGCCCGGTGGCCCTCTGGGCCCTCAGCCTTCATCTCCACGGGCCACACTTCTTCCCAATGTGGCCTGGCTCTGTGGGGGCAGCTTCTGTGGCCCTGGCGGAACACTCTGGGACTGGCTGGCTCTCTCTAGTGCTCTCTTGTGGGCCCCATCCTGAACAGCCCCATAGCAGCTGCAGCAGCTGCTGCCCCCATGGTCGCCGCGGGAAGAGGAGAGTTAAGGGGCTTTTGTTGTCTGTGGTGCTGCTATGCAGAGCCAGCCACAGGCAGCTCTGAGGCCAGGCTGTGGTCTGGGATGGCAGGCCACCCCAGCCTGGGCTCCCGCTCAGGGCAAAGAATGCTAAATTAGAGCCTCCAGCCTTCCAATTTTGGAGGACCCAAAATAAACCCCGGAAGATTCCCGCTGCGGCCCCAGCTCTGCTGATTCCAGGCGGCAGCTTGTCCACGCCCTCAAGCCCCAGGCTACTGAGGTACAGGCCCTGGACAGCCAAGGATGCCTAAAGGTTGGGGGCACGGTCCGTCCGGGAGAGCTGGGAGGCACTGGGGTGGGGACATTTGTCTGTGTCTCCATACTCGGTCCATTTCGGTTCAGTCTGAGTTTACTCATTGCACGTTCAATGCCAAGCACTGGACTAGATCAGCCCTGGGATGACTGCAGGTAAGCAGCACGAGGGGTCACTCATGTGGGAGATACCTTCGCAACCATCTGGGCCAAACCTCTTGTGTTAGACATGGAAAGGGACCCAATGTCACTCAGCAAGTCAGAACCAAGTCCAGCACAGGCAGACCTGGGTGGTATAGCCAGTGGAGCTTCGGATGGCCTTTCCGTGTGTCTTGGGGGAAACCAGGATTCTGCCGATATGGAGGAGCTAAGGGTGGCCTCCTAAAGCTGGGGCCTCGGACCTGGGGCTGAGGATGGGGCTCCTCAGGCACCAAGACAAACTGCGCAGAATCGCAGAAGTAGGGACTCAGAAAGAGGCAGCCTGCCGTGGAGTAAGAGTTGTGTGGGTTCACAGGTGTCTGCCCGCAGCACGCGGCCCAGCAGGTGCTTCCTCTGAGAGCACCTGTTGCCTCTCTGAACCAGGAGGAAGGGTGCTGAAAGGCTGGCCAAGTGGAGGATGGCTCAAGTGCTTGGGCTCCTGCACCGGCATGGGAGACCAGGAGGAAGCACCTGGTTCCTGGCTGCGGATCGGCACAGCGCCGGCTGTGGCAGCCATCTGGGGAGTGAACCAATGGAAGGAAGACTTTTCTCTCTGTCTCTGTCTTTCACTGTCTGTAACTCTGTCAAATAAATAAATAAAATTCTTTAAAAAAAAAAAAAAAGAAAAGAAAAAAGAAAAAAAAAGAAAGAAAGGCTGGCCAGCGGCAGCACGGCCACAGCAAACTCACCGAGCGCTCACTAGGAGCCAGGCTCTGCTCTGAGTGTTCCCGTGCGTTGTCTCTTTTCATCCCCGTGACAACCTGATGAGGTGGCACCTATTATTAGCTGCCTTTTATAGACGAGAGAAAATGGAAGCATATAGAGGTTAAGTGACTTGATTGGGGTGACACAGGGGATTTGAACATAGGGAGTCTGATTCTAGGGTCTGTGCACTTAACCACTACACTATAATAGTGTTGATGAGAACGACAATAACGAGCTAATGTCTATTGAGTACACTTGTCCCTCGCTACTCTCAGGGGGATTGGTTCCAGGACCCCTTGAGAACACCCAAATCTGCAGGTGCTTAACTACTTCCTTACCTAAAATGGTGTAATATTCGCATGTAGCCTAAGAATATCCTTGTGTATTATTTTACCTAATGTAATGGAAACGCTATGTAAATAGCTGTATAGGTTCCGGTGTGGTGCTGCAGCTGGTTAAGCTACCACTCACAATGCTTGCCTTCCCTTATTGAAACAGAGTTCGAGTCCTGGCTGCTCTGCTTGCCATCCAGCTTCCTGCTAATGCACCCTGGGAGGCAGCAGGGTTATGGCTCAAGTGCATGGGCCCCTGCCACCCATGTGGGAGACCTGGATGGAGTTCCTGGCTCCTGGCTTCAGCCTAGCCCAGCTCTGGCTATTGTGGTTATTTGCGGAGTGAACAAGTGGAAGGAAGAATTCTCTCTCTCTCTCTCTCTCTCTCTCTCTCTTTCTCTCTCTCTCTGTCACCGTGTCTTTCCAGTGAATGAAAATAAATAAATAAACATTGAAAACATAGTTGTCATATTGTATTGTTTAGGGAGTAGCGACCAGAAAGTAACTCTCTGTCCTTGTTTGGCACAGATAGGCAAGCAGAGGCCTAGGGGGCTGGGTTCAGAGTTAGCAGGGCAAGACTGGCTCCTTGTTGTCATATTCACATTCAGCACTCTCCCCCGACCTATCTCCACCTCCAAGCCTGTCCTAGCACAGTTCCCACTCCACCCTGCCAGCCTGGAGGCCCCCTGGCTGGGCCTGGGTCCTTAAACATCGAAATAAGAGTGTGGGATCCCAGATGACATGCAGGTGCCTACTACCACCTCAAACTTGCTGTGCAACCCCAGGCAGGTTTCTTCTTCTCTCTGAGCCTCTGTCTGGCCCACGGGCACAACCGCAAAGGCTTTGGTGTGGCTGTGACAAAGCGAGGGCTAGGAAGCCAGCTGGGCTGTGTGCAAGGGCCATACAGATGGGGGAGCTGCTTCTCATCACTCCTCTGCTGGCCTCCCCCGTGGCCAGCCAGCCAGGCATGTGCAGGGGCGCTGGGGGCAGGCCACTTAGCAGCTCAGCTTCCTCTGACTTCCTCCCTGGGGCCTGTGCAGTTCTGGCTTGCTGTGCTTCCATGGGAAGGGGAGGCGCTGCCTCTTGGATCGGCAGCCTGGGTCACCTCTGCCTGGGTCTAGCCATCTCGTTTTGCAGAGTCGTCCTGGCTCCAGCGGCTTCTTCTTCCCATATGCTGAGACAGGCAAGGAGGGAGGCCAGAAGTAGGGTAGCTCTTCCTCTGGGAACGACTCTGGGGATGCTCACTGATCCAGGCGTGCTTCTCTGGTCTCACATGGCGGGGCCGGGGTGGGGGGTGTAGGTGGCTTCTCTGGCAGGAAGCCAGGCCCTGAAGGCACAGCTTGAGGACACAGGGAGAGGGGAGCAGGTAGCAGCAGCTGCCGTGGCTGGGTTATCAGCAAAGTGGGGCGGGATTGCCGGCAGGACTATACACAGAGTGATAGCTCCCAGAGGAGGCCAAAGATCTGGCATCTAGATCCATCAGCTCCCTGCTCATGCCTGATGGTGCGTCTGTACTCTGGGTATGTGGGGGGGGGTGCATGGGCAGGGCAGGGCAGGGCAGGGCAGGGCTGAACTATCCCGTTCTGAGGTCCGTGCAAGTTCCAATCCACCACGGCTCTGATGAAGCGAGTTGAGGCCTGAGGCCAGAGGCTGGGAGGAGAGGAGGGGTGGGGGCTCTTGAGAACTATGCAGGGGATTCAGTACAACATAGTCCTCCTGAGAGCGCTTTGCTGCTGCCCCAGGACGGGCAGTTCCAGCCCTGCTCGTTATCTTCAACAGAACCTCCCATGTGAGTCACATCATGTCCCTCATGTTCCAGAGCCACCTTTGTTGTCCTGGGACTGCCCGGCCAGCTCAGCAGACCTTATGGGAGGGGTCAGTTCCAGGAACTCCCCCAGCAAGGCCCCCTGCCCAGCTTGGCTCCTTGCCAGGCAGCCACCAAATGCCTTGGCCCCTAGGGCTTTGCACAGATAGGCTACCACTCTGACTGCTTCGCCGGGGGCCACTCTGGGTCTGGGCTGGACTGTTCCGACAGCAGGTGGCCCTGGGCAGGTGACAGAGGGTTTTGGCACCTGTTCTCCTTTATCCTGCTATCTGCTGCCATGTGCTGGTTCACAGGTTTTGAATTAGGCTGAGGCCAGGCACTAGGCTATCAGGACCAGCAAGGGACCTTAAAGAAAAGAAGCTGAGCAGAAGAACACAGCCTCTGTAGACACAACAAGTGCCCAAAGCCCAGGAGTTGCGGGTGCATTTAGGGAGGGTGCATGACTTGGTCAGTGAGAAAACAAATACAGCCAGTCCATTGCACCCTGTATGAGGAAGCATTTTAGGACAGGTCGGCATGACATATCCCACATGAAAGCCGGTTCGAGTCCCGGCTGCTCAACTTCCGATCTGGCTCCCTGCTAATGTGCCTGAAAAGCAGTAGAAGATGGCCCAAGTTCTTGGGCCCCTGCACCCATGTGGGAGAAACATATGGAACTCCTGGCTCCTGATTTTGGCCTCGGTGCCAGGCCACATCTGTTCTGCATCGCTAGCCTGCCCTGGGCCACCCTGCCTGCCTGCCCTCTGAGACCAGGAAGATAGTCACAGAATCATGGCATGACAGGGCTGGCCTGGCTCTCACTCTGCTGAGTCCGGTGCCCCTCTGCTTCCGTCAGAGAGGCCACAGCCCACAGAGAGGTCAACGGCTCGGCCAAAGGCACAAGGACTCGGTTCTCCCAGCTCCATCATAACACGTCAGGAATTTTCGTTCAGTCTGTGTTCTTCAGGTCCCCCTTCTGGAGCAAGTCACCTCCCAGAATGCATCAGGACTTCAAAGCCTGGCAGGATGGCATCTGGGCTCTCCCCACTCCCCTTCGGCCCGGCACTCCCAGGGCCAGAGCCGGTGGGAGCGCCTTTGATCAGCCAGGAGTGTTGACTGTCCTTCTCCGAGCCTGACAGCAGAGATGAGCCAGAGGCTGGCCCATGCCCTCTGGATGCCGGGGGAGCACACAACGTCACCCGAGAGAAAGTCCAGCCTCCAGCCTGGGGCCTCCTGCATCTGGCCAGCAGGGAGGGCTGCAGCTGGGGGATGTTTGTGCTAATCCGCCCCCATGGAAGCTGTGTGATACTTAGGCTGATGTCTCCAGGGTGGGCCGCCACTCAGCACTGAGGGCTTGTTTCCAAGCCACTTTCCGATCCCACAGTTTCCCGGGCCCTCCATCCCTGCCTCCTGCAGCCCCCCCTGCTCCCATCCGTTACCATCACTCGTCTTGGGTGCAGTAGGAAATGCCCCGCCTTGGGAGTCTGCTGCTCGCCAAGGCATCCTTCCGTAGGGGGAAGATCATGCCACACATCTTCTCCAGCCAACAAAGAGAGGACGCAGCGCTGGGCCCCCAGGCCAAGCTCAGTCACTCCTGTAGTGCCCTGTGACCCGTGGTGTCAGCACCAAGCCACCTGTGTGCGTGCTGTCCAGCCATGGGCCTCGCTTGTTAACATTGGGACAAAGTTCTATTATGGGGCCCAAAGCAAGCAAGGAGCCTCCCTCTCCTAAGGACCACTGGGCACTAGGCTATCAGGGAAGCAAACTTTCAGGTACCGGGTGGGGGCAGTCCTGTGGCAGTAGGCACAGAGTGCTACCAGGAAAGCAATGGACTCTCACCACTTGCCAAGGCCTTGACCTACCACCTCCAAATCCCCTGGCCTCTGCCAACCCCCAGTCCAGAAAGAGCAAAGAGTGCCACCACCAGGAGAGGTCAGGAGGGCTTCCCAGAGGAGGTGGCAATCAGGATAAGTGAGTGGGAAAGTAGAGATCCCTCCAGAGATGTGAAGGAGTGTGTGCAAGGGGATAGGAGTACATCCAAACATGGAGGTTAGATTGGTCGGTGGCAGATGGGGGTAGATGGAAGAGCAAGGGGTGGAGAGAGTTGTGGATCCAAACGGGAGGGCCTTGACTGTTAGCATAAAGAATTTGATCGTGTTCCTGAAGGCCATGGGGAGCCATGGGAGGGTTGTGAGCAGCGGGATCGGCCCTGGGCCCTCTTGGTGGCAGAGTAGAAGACAGGTGCACAGATTGGAGAGGAGACCTGGAAGAGGATGGCAAGGGAGAAAAAGATGAGAAAGATGGCAGGAACACAGCTGGGCAGGACTGAGGCCCCTCCAGATGTTAGAGGAAAGGGACGTAAGATGTAGCTCTGGGCTGTAGTGGATGGGAGGGCCGTCAGGGCTGGGGTGGGGGAGGTGTGGTGCCAGGGCCATGCCCAAGCACTTGGGCTGTGGAGGGTTTGAGGAGGTTGAGGACAGTCCGTGAGCCATGAGCCATGAGCCGTTAGCCGTGGCAGCACAGGACACACACAGAGTGCAGTTTGACAGTCATCAGCCACTCAGGAGCTGGTCAGCCACAGGCAAGTTCGGGGGCCTCAATGTCTGCATCTCTACATTGGGATAATAGGCATGCCAAAGTCCTTGGGCGCTGTGGTAGGATGAGGACATAAATGCACATGTGGGCGACGCTTTAGCGCTGTTGTGATCCACAGCGCACAGGTGGTAGCTGCAGACTGGTTGGTGGGGGAGGCCACAGAGGAGGCCCGGGAAGGGAGAGAAGAGACAGGCCTGGAGCAGGAGGGCTCCAGTGGGCAGCCACGTGTGGGGATGTGTACTGTTGTGCCCAGTGCTGGGAGGGCCTGGCTCTTCAGTTCTAATCACGCCATGTCCCAGCATTCACTCCCTTGTGACTGGCTCCTTCTGCCTGTCTTGAGCTCTAAGGGTTAAGCTGTGATTGTTTGGGGCTCCCAGTGTCCCTGCCTTATTTCTGCTCACTGGGTCCTCGTTCTGTCGCACCGAACCCCCAGCCAGACATCTCCATGGGCAAAGGGAGACCCCATTCTTGCATTTTCCAGTCTTCCAGCAGGTCTTGAGCAGTGGCCTAGAGAGTAGGGAAGACCTAGTTGCAGGCTACACGCCTGAGGCAGTGGGCAGGCTGGAGGCCCCAGCAGCAGCCTCCTGTGCCTGGGTGATCTCCCTGCAGGCAGTGTCTGAAGGAGGCAGGCACTTGTGCTCACACCTGCCAAGGGGTCCAGGGACACGCTTGGAGCTTCCTGGATCCCTGCTTTTTGTCAGTAGCCCAGCCAGCCCACCTCTGCCCAGGGTCCCCCAGAGCCAGCAGGAGCTGTAGGAGCATGCACAGAGACCCGACATTCGGGCTCCTTGGGATCATTTGCTTCTGGGCAGGAAGGAACACAGTGGGACAAAAGGACAGTGACACGAGTGACGAAAGGAGGCAGGGATGCTGACTTTGGCTGAATGTGAACTCAGGACATGAGGTCAACCCAGCTGATGAGCTGGGCAGGCTTGGGTAAGTGACTTTGCCCTTGTTGTGCAAAACAGACTTCATTCTAATCTTTCGTTCATCTTAACAACGCATCTCCAAGGGAGACCATGTTATTCCCACTTTAGAGATGTGCAGACTGAGGCCCAGAGAGCTGAAGTGGATTGCCCAAGGTGAAGCAGCAGAAAAGTGGCAGAGCCAGTATTTCAAACCAGATCCAGCCGAATCCCAAAGCCGTGAGCTCTCACTGTACCCAGCTGCCGCCTGTTGAGAATCAAAGGAATGAGGAAGGCCCCACTCTTTCTTGTTTGTCTAATTGTTCATCGAAAGGCAGAGAGACTGAGACAGATGGAGATCTTCCACGTGCTGACTCTGCCTGCCACACCCAGGACTGGGCTAGGTTGAACCCGGAAGCCAAGAACTTCATCCCAGTCTCCCATGTGGATGGCAGGGGTCCAAGTACTTGCAACCATCACCTGCAGCCTCCCAGCATGTGCATCAGCAGGAAGATGGACTCAGAAGCAGAACTGGGATGCCTACCCCTCTGCGTTCCATTGTCCAACAGCTAGGTGACAGGCCCCAAGTGACAAAGACAGACAAGCACTTGTCCTGCCCGGAGCGGAGACTGCCCTGGCATGCCTAAACCCAGCCATCAAGGTGTTGCCTGCAACATCATGGAGGGGACCCGAATTCCTCAATGCATGGATTGGAGAAGGCCATAAGTTCTCCCTTCTGTAGCTCAGTGGTCTGGGGAGTACCCCATTGTCCTCCTCGGCTTCCTACAAACGCCTCCTCCCACCAGTGAAAACTAGGGTGCTCATTTGACCTATGTAGGACTGGGCTTCTCCCCCAGCAAAATCAGGATGCTGGGTATTTCCCTCCCCTGGAGGGAGGTCATGAAGATGAGAAGAAGGAACTCATGAGGAGGAGCTCGCTGTCCAGAGACCAAATACCTGGGCACCGGGAAGAAGTGATCTAAGTGCACCCACGTGCACCAAGTTAGAGTTCACAAGAGCAGGGTCTCATTGCTCCTGGGGCTCTCCTTGTTCTTGTTTTTGTTTGGGTATTTGTTTTTACAAAACATTTATTTATTTTATTTGAAAGTCAGAGTTAATCGAGAGAGGAAGAGACAGAGAGACCTTCCATCAGCTGAATAACTCCCCAGATAACCTCAATGGCCAGGGCTGGGCCAGGATGTAACCAGGAGCCAGGACTTCTTCCAGGTCTTTTATGGGGGTGGCAGGGGCCCAAAGACTTGGGCCATCTTCTGCTGCTTTTCCCAGACCACCAGCAGGGAGCTGGATCGCAAGTGGAGCAGCTGAGACTGGAACTGGTGCCCCTGTGGGATGCCACAGTCGCAAGTGGTGACTTTTACTTTTTTAAATATTTATTTATTTACTTGAAAGTCAGAGTTACACACACACACACACACGCAGAGAGAGAGAGAGAGAGAGAGAGAGAGAGAGAGAGAGGTC
This sequence comes from Lepus europaeus, assembly GCF_033115175.1. Classification (NCBI taxonomy): domain Eukaryota; kingdom Metazoa; phylum Chordata; class Mammalia; order Lagomorpha; family Leporidae; genus Lepus; species Lepus europaeus. The sequence continues at coordinate 87,009,965 of NC_084850.1, forward strand.
TTCCATCCGCTAGCTCACTCCCCATTTGGCCGCAATGGCTGGAGCTCTGCTGATCCGAAGCCAGGAGCCAGGAGCCAGGAGCCAGGAGCCAGGAGCTTCCTCCAGGTCTCTCATGTAGGTGCAGGGGCCCAAGGACTTGGGCCATCTTCTACTACTGCTTTCCCAGGCAATAGCAGAGAGTGGGATCAGAAGTGGAGCAGCCGGGTTCTCAAACTGGCGCCCACATGGGATGCTGGCACTGCAGGCCAGGGCGTTAACCCGCTGCACCACAGCGCCAGCCCCGCAGGTGGCCGCTTTACCTGCTATGCCTCAACACCGGTTTTTGATCTTCCTTGTTCTGCTCAACAAGCCAGCAGCTGGTGGGAGTATATGGGTGTGGTGGTTGGGGTAGTACACAAGAAACAAAATGTGCCTCACATGTAAGCATGGCTGCAGTACTTGATCCAGAAACTTCATGTTGGGAATTGGACAAGTCCATAAAGGATGTTTATTACCTTCTTGTTTGTATTATCCCCGAATGGAAAATAACCTAAAAATTCAGCACTAGGGGATTGGTGAAAGAATTTTTTGGTTCCGGTACCCAGAGCACACACAATAGAATGAAACTACACTTGCTGCTAAGAGGGTGACACGGCCCCTCTATGTGTAACACAGAGTGACGGATGACAGATACCTGGTAAGAGAGACAACAAACCCAGAACATGGAGCCGGTATCATGGTGCGGAGGTGAAGCCACTGCCTGTGACACCAGTCTGCCATAGGGGTGCTACCATTTCGAGTCCCGGCTGCTCCACTTCTGATGCAGCTCCCTGCTAATGCACCTGGGAAAGCTGCAGAGGGTGGCCCAAGGATTTGGATCCCTGCCATCCATGTAGGAGACTGGGACAGTTCCTGGGCCAGCCCCTGCCATTGCAACTATTTGGGGAGTGAGCCAGTGGATGAAAGATCTCGTTCTTTCTCTGTATAACTCTGCCTTTCAAATCAAACAAATAAATCTTTAAAAAAAAAAAAACAACAACAGTAAAGAAGCAGCCTCAACAAATGGGGCACACAGCACACAAAAAGAGCAGAGCCATGGTACACCAGCCCCTGGGTCAGCACACAGGTGGCCAGGACTCAGCTCCTGTGGCACTACAAGTGCTCTATTGTGGAATAGGAGGTCAAAGCCGGGCTTTCAACTTGACGCCGGAGGGAGGAGGCTCTCCCAATAAGAGCTGGAAAAAACGGCTGCCAGCTGTTGCTGAGAGAGATCTCATTCCAAGCCTGCCTGGGCCATGGCAAGCGGGGAGGAGCCAGACCTGGTCTCATGACCCGGAAGTAAACTTAAGTTCCACAGTGGAGCGGGAGAAGGCCCCCTGACATGTCCCCTAGGGCAGGAGACCAGGTTGCTATTCTGAGATCTGGTTGTGGATTGGGGCAGCCAGTGGAGGCCACCACAAAACCAGACAGGGAAGTGTGTGTGTGTGTGTGTGTGTGTTGGGGGAGAGTAGGGGGAGTGACAGACAATAAAACACAGGCACAAACAAAACAACACCAATTCTGTCTCCAAACCCAAATTCCAAAGCACAAAAAGAAATCTCATGCTCAGGGAGAGCACCTCCCCCCACAAATCTACAATCAACATGTAAATTTGCTCCAGATGAAGTTCTGGAGAACAAGCTGACGGGTTTTGAAAATAAGCCGGTCTGGGATGCTCAGAGAGATCACTGCAGGAATGTGAGTCCTTAGAAGGACAAGATGTGATTACACAAAAGCTGGAAGAGAGCTCCGAAGGGAAAAGCACTGAGAAATCTTGGAAATTAAAAAAAAAATCTGGTCATTGAAGTAAAGACAGAGAAAAGCCCAGTAAGTGGGAGTGCTCGAGGCTAGATAGAGTCACAGAAAGAATTAGTGAATTGGAAGTTAGTACGGGGGGAAGAGGAGCATTCTGAAAGAATAGTTAGTAGGCATGCAGGCTGACCCTGAGAGATGCCAGCTGGAGTCTACAAGAAGTTGGGAATAGACAATGGAGGGTGGCAGAACGGAGAAAAGGCAATCACTGAGAGCTAAGACGTGGAAGTTTCCAGAATGGAAAGAAAGTATAAGTTCTCAAGGAGAAGGGACACTCCCTCAAGAGCTAAGCAGAGTCAATAAAATTAAAGTAGACATTTTGTGGGGGCCATGAGCAGACCATCCAAGGTGAAAGGCATCTTGACAGGCTTCAGGAAAGAACAAATGGACAGCATGAGGCAGAGCCATGCCTGGGGAGGCTGCCATGCAGCAATGATGGTAAAAAGGAGTTGTGGCAGCTCAGACATGGGTGGAAATGCACCATGGGCACCATGATGAGGTGAGTTATTATGACCACCTCTGCCTGGTCCCAGCTGGGTCCTCACAACAATGCCCCCATTGCCAGAGGTTCCTAGAGGGAGAAGGCCTTCCTCTCCAGGGGAGCAAGTGGGATAGGGGGCTGGCACCTGGATCTGGCTCACTCCTGGTGTGTTCTTTCCTGCCACGCCTGGCCATGGCCCCAGCAGTGGGATGGGGTGAGTGGAGCTGCAGTACCCAACTCCCACGCTGAGATCTGGGAAGAGCGGCAGAGCAAAGAAGCTAGGGAGGTTGATGTGGGGGAAGAATAGACAGCAAAGGAGAGGGAGCTTTAGTGACTATTCTATAGCCAGGCACCACACCAAGCAACTGGCCTGCTTTGCCAATCCCTGATGCTCTAGGGCAAGCCACCTAGACCCTGCATGCCTATTTCCTCATCTTTTTTTTAATTTTTAAAAAAGATTTATTTATCTACTTGAAAAGCAGAGTTACAGAGAGGCAGAGGGAGAGGGAGAGAGAGAGAGAGAGAGAGAGAGAAAGAGAGAGAGAGAGAGAGAATTCTTCCATCCACTGGTTCACTCCACAATTGGCCGCAATGGCTGGAGCTGTGCCGATCCGAAGCCAGGAGCCAGGAGCTTCTTCTGGTTCTCCCATGTGGGTGCATGGGCCTGAGGACTTGGGCCATCCTCCACTGCTTTCCCAGGCCATAGCAGAGAGCTGGATAGGAAGTGGAGCAGCCGGGACTCAAACCGGCACCCATATGGGATGCCGGCACTGCAGGCAGTGGCTTTACCCGCTACGCCACAATATCGCCCCCCCCCCCCAGTGCATTTGAAGTCCATCTCCCCCCGATGCTCTCGATAGAATCCACAGGTGAGCTGCTATGTCAGACATCACTTTTAACTTCCTGTGAGTTGCCCACTTGACGACAGCAGAGAATGCAGGGACTGTCTTCTCTACCCTCTGCGCCCAAAATGACTATTGCTGCCTGGCCCTGTGTATACAAAACATGGGCTCCGAAGCTCAAAGACCCAGGGCCAAAGTCTGACTCTGCCGCTTGTGAACTTTGCAACTTGGTGCAAGCTCTGGAGTTACTCTGAGCCTCTATTTCTCTCATCTATCAAATGGGCCTAACAAGAGCATCTACTTCATCAAGTAGTTGTGAGGATGGGAAGAGATCACACAAGGAACCCACTCGACACACTGGTTTCTGGTTAGTACTCAATGCAGATCAAATTGTGCTGTGGGGGCTGGCACTGTGGCATAGTGGGTAAAGCTGCTGTCTGTAGTGCTGGCATCCCATATGGGCACCGGTTCAAGTCTTGGCTGCTCCACTTCTGATCCAGCTCTCTGCTGTGGCCTGGGAAAGCAGTAGAAGATGGTCCAAGTCCTTAGGCCCCTGCACCCACATGGGAGACCCGGAAGAAGCTGCAGGCTCCTGGCTTTGGATCAGCACAGCTCTAGCCGTTGCAGCCTACTGGGGGAGTGAACCAGTGGATGGAAGACCTCTCTCTCTGCCTCTCCTTTTCTCTGTATAACTCTGACTTTCAAATAAATCTTTTAAAAAAATGATGCTCTGATGATGATGATGGTGGCAATGATGGTGGTGATGATGGTGATGGTGATGATGGTGATAGTGTTGAGCACTCCTTTAACTATTATCATGCCCTGACCCCAGGATTCACAGGCCTTTTGTTTTATGCCCAGCCTCTATTTCAGAAGATATGCTTATTCCTATTCCTGAGAGCAGGCCACAATCCACAGGGTAACCTTCCCAGGCCCTGGGGGAAGCCAGTCTGAAGCCAGAGGCTCAGTCCAGGGTGGCCTTGAGTTATAGTCTAGAGAGTGCTGGCCAGTTTGCTCACCTCCTTCAGGTTTGAGGCCATGGGTCTGTGGTTAAGGAAACCCTTCCCTGACCGTTCCATCGACAGATCCCAAAGCCCAGCACACTGGACCTCCTCTGCTGTTTTCTCTTTCTCCAGGTCACACTGATCATCATCCCCTCTGGAATGTGAGCAGGAAGGGATTATCAACTCTATGGGGCTCAGTGGGCCCAAGGCAACCCAACAAGAGCTAAGGCAGATGCCCCGGTTCATCAAGTTCATTGCTACAGGGTAGTCTCTGCCTTGACCAAAGCCTCAGCTTTTCCATTAGAAACATGAGGTGGGTGCAACTGGGGCTCCATGGGCCTTCTCGGCTCTCACTCAGAACACCGTACTGGCGTGCCGGGTCTCATGGCACTCAGGCCGGGGCCCCAGCCACAGTTCAGACCAGCCTGTGGCAGGAAGATATGCCAAGGGCTGTGCATCAGGGCTACCTGCAGAATCCCTCTGCCCTCTCCACCCCCCCCACATACCCCAACCTGGTATTCTTCTATACTTGATCATTGTCTAGAAGGCCCCGGGCTTGGCCTGGTTCCCCTTGTCTAGGTAGTGGGAGGATTCAACCTCAGTTCGCTGTCCCAGGATGGGTGCTGGCTCAGGCTCGTGCCTCCTTCCCAGGTGACAACACTGCCATAGGCCACAGCTGCTGTTTGCTCCCCTGAAAGGCTACTCGGCCACACAGGCTGCTGGCACATGTTCTCATGAGCTGCCTTCTCTCTCTCTCTCTCAAAGGCTGCCTTATGGTTTGCAAATGGGGTGAAACAACCCCCTGGGAAGTGTGCTGATTCGAGGGCTGCTGGCTCCTGGGTTCAAGTCCTGCCTGGAATTCTGTCTTTCCTTGTGATTCTAAGTATGATGTATGTGCTAGGGCCCTGCACAGGAAGAACCAGGACATGGCCCCTAGCCCCTAGGCTCTTTCTCTTCCAAGAAAAAGGCTTCACCTATAAAAGACAGCTGTCTCCAGCTTAACAGGGAGCCCCACTGGCCACGGAGGTGACGATACGTATTAGGCCACTCCTGAGTGCCAAGCATTGCTTCAGGGGCTGGGGAGACCTTAAGAAGCAAGCACGAATACAGCATCAGCTCTCTGGCTTCACTTACCTTCTAGAAGCACAGGCTGCCATTTTTTTAGTACAGTGGCTCAGAACCTAGACAGGAGACTCAAAGGTTGCATGTGCGTGATGATGGAAGCCACAAGCACAGATGAGGTGGTTGAACAGAGGGTTCATAGAGAGAAGCCAGGGGCAGAGAAAGAGATGGTGCAGAGCAAACAGTCAGGACTGGGGCCCCCCGGGGACACCCAATTGTGGTTTTCTGTTGCTATAACTGAATTCCACAGACTGGGAGATTGACCAAGGCTAAAGGTTTACTCAGTTCACGGATCCGGAGGCCGGGAGCTCCATGGTCAAGGGGCCGCATCTGGAAGTGGGACTTCTTGCTCGTGGGAATTTTCTGCAGAGTCCTGAGGTAGCACAGAGTACCCCATGGTGAGACAGCTTCATAAGTTGGGTCTCTCTTCATCTCCTTTAAAGCCACCAGTCGGGGTGGGCATTCCACAAAGCCCATGAAGATGCTGTTTGGAATGCCTTGTATCCCCTATCAGAATGCTAGTTTGAGTCCCACCACTCCTCTCAATCCAGCTTGCTGCTAATGCACACTCTGGGAGGCAGCAGGTGATGGCTCAAGTACTTGCATCCCTGCACATTCACGTGGGAGACCCAGATTGATTTCTGTGAGCCAGTTTGACCTCACCCAGTCCTGGCTGTTGGGGGTATTTGGGGAGTGAATCAGTGGATGGATGATCTCTGTGTGTCTCTGTCTTTTTATATTTCAAGTAAAAAAATAAATAGAAAATAAAAAGTTTAAAGTCACCAATGCCATCATGGGCCCTCAACCCTTATGACTTCATTTAATCCTACTTACCTCTTTTTTTTTAAATAAATAAATATTTATTTATTTATTTGAAAGGCAGAGTTACAGAGAGAGAGAGAGAGAGAGAGAGAGAGAGAGAATCTTCCATCTGCTGGTTCACTCCCCAAATGGCCGCGACGGCCGAAGCTGCGCCAATCTGAAGCCAGGAGCCAGGAGCTTCTTCCAGGTCTCCCATGTGGGTTCAGGGACCCAAGGACTTGGGCTACCTTCCATTGCTTTCTCAGGCCATAGCAGAGAGCTGGATCAGAAGAGGAGCAGCCAGGACTCAGGCCAGTGCCCATATGGGATGCCAGCACTGTAGGCGGCAGCTTTACCCACTATGCCTCAGCGCCAGCCCCCCTACTTACCTCTTAAAGGCCCCACCTCCAAATACCATTAACATGACTTTGGGGGTTACATTTCAACATCAGCCTTGGAGGACACACACCCAGACCATAGAATACGCCAAGATAGAGAACATGCCCAGGGGAAAGGCCTTATTATGGGGTTGCCCCTGGCTAAGCTTGGTCTAGGTTCTTGTCTCCACTTGAGAAATAATTCAAGGAAGAGACATAGACAAAAGTGAGCAGAAAAGCAAGATTGAATTAAAGCAAAATCACACACACAAGGAGTAATTGTAGGCATGCTCGGTAGAGAATGAGCTGCAATCACCAAGGTTCAGTGGTCCCTGTATACCATCTGGAGGCATAGGGAGTGGTGTCTGTGGTGGGGTTTAATTGAATAATCAAAAAGGGTAGAGTTTGGGGTGGGGCTTGACTGCTGCCCATTTCTATGCCCCGTTTTGGAAATCTTTGAAGTGTCATGTCATCAGGTGCATTATGGGAATGGAGTGTCGGCCATGGTGATTTTACTATAGTGACATTCTAATGACCTAAAGGTCATCACGGGAACACAGCTTGCAGCCATATTGACTATTTCCAGCTGGCGCTGGTTATAAGTCGTAACATCACAGAAGTTACGGTTTCTGCGACAAGGAAGGGGAGGTTGACGGTACATGGAAGGAGGATTTGGGTGGTCCAGACAGGAATGTTGGCCAGTGCTCAGAAAGGGAATTTGGGTGGGGCTTCCACAGGGGCCTGATGGAGCCTGACCCCAGGTTTGGCTGGGACTTTCGTGATGCTGCTACACTGAGGGCTGTGCAGGGCTGTAGCAAGCTGGGCAGGCAGCAGGGCAATGCTATCAAACCTCATCTCACCCCCATCCTTTTTTTACAGACAGGGAGAGGGAGAGACAGAGAAAGAGAGATCTTCAATCTGCTGGCTCACTCCCCAAATGGCTGCAACAGCCGGAGCTAGGCACACCAGAAACCAGAAGCCAGGAGCTTCTTCCGGGTCTCCCACGTGGGTGCAGGGGCCCAAGGACTTGGGCCATCTTCTGCTGCTTTCCCAGGCACACCAGCAGAGAGCTGGATTGGAAGTGGAGCAGCCAGGGCTCGAACTGGTGCCCATATGGGATGCCGGCGCTGCAGGCAGTGGCGCAGCCTACTATACCTGTGGCCCCCTCAGCTCCTCTTACAGCAGACTGACCATCAGCTGAGTCACACGGAGGACACAGAGGCTGCAACAATGGCCATGGGTTTAGTGGTTAGCGAGCAGTGTTCTGGAGCAGAGCACATGGGCTCCAGAACAAAGCTCAGGCAGCAAATGCAAGAAACGGGAAAGCAATGTATGTTGGGCACCGGCTATGTGTCTTTAAAGGGAAGAGGAGCCAGACACCAATGCAAGTAGCCCCACCCCCATCCGGATTAATGTGCAACAGTGGCTGGGACTCGGATTGTAAAGGAGGTGCTGATGAGAATCCAGAAATCGGGGCCAGGACCTGGCCGGAGGGTGGGGACGGGGAGGGTCAAGGACACCTTCCAGGAGGATTGGACCAGGAAGCTGGGATGGGAAGGCATAAAGAAATCGAGTGGGCAAGCAGAGCAGGACAGAGCGTTGTGTGCTGAGGGAACACCGCATGCCAAAGAAGAGCTGGAAGGCCGTCAGTGGGAGTGGATCAGAGAAGGGGACAAGCAGAGTGTGCCAGGGGCGTGGGGAGAGTAGGTGAGCTGGAGCCCTTCGTTCCTCCGAGGCCTGGAACGAAGAGTTTTGCTTTGGGGCTTGAGAAGCAGGGGAATGCCACGGAGGGGACTGTGAGCCAGGGCGGGGGGTGGGGGTGGGGGAATGACATGATCCAAGGTCGTGTTCGTAAAATACCACTCTGGTTGCTGAGTGAAGAGAGAGCAAGGAATGATTCGGGCAGGCAGAGCGTTTAGGGAGCTGTCCTCGGTGGGGGAGTCTTGTACCAGGTCGGTGACAAGAGACCTGAACAAGTGGGTGGGTTACAAAATTAGGTTCAGTAATTGTTAATAATGACCAAAGATTGTGGCGCTCTGATGCTCAGCAGTGAGGGACTGGTGAAAGAAATGGTGGTAAATCTACCTGGCAGAAGACTGTATTAAAAACGGAGTGAGGGGGGGCTGGCACTGTGGCGTAGTGGGTGAGGTCACCGCCTGTGGCGCTGGCATCCTCTATGGGCACCAGTTCGAGTCCCGGTTGCTCCACTTCTGATCCAGCTCTCTGCTATGGCCTGGGAAAGAAGTAGGAGATATTCCAAGTCCTTGGGCCCCTGCACCCACGTGGGAGATTGGAAGGAGGCTCCTGGCTCCTGGCTTTGGATCGGCACAGCTCCGGCCGTTGCAGCCATCTGGGGAGTGAACCAGTGGATGGAAGACCTCTCTCTCTGCCTCTCCTTTTCTTTCTGTGTAACTCTGACTTTCAAATAAATAAATCTTAAAAAAAAATGGAGAGAGGAAGGCTTCTGAGGACAGACCAGGAAGATTGACAAGTCACATTGTGAGGTGGAAAATGCCAGGCACACAACAATGTCAACAGTACTTGGATGCTTGGTGAAAAAAAAAGGCAGAAATAAGAAAACACATTGGTGTTTGTTTTTCCATAAAGACATCCTGGAAGTGTACCCACCCCTCAAAGAACAAAGGTGCCTTCCCTATGTATATTGGCATGGGAAGGGAGGAATTTAAATCGATGCATTTGGAACAAGGCTGCTCACTAAATGTTGTTTGATAATGTTTTGACTTTTGAATATACTATTTAGAAATAAATACTTTTTGCTTATTTCTTTAATTTAATTGAAAGGCAGAGAGGCAGCCAGCTTCCATCGGCTAGTTCACTCCCCCACCCTCCCTCCAATAGCCAGGGCTGGGCCAGGCTGAAGCCAGGAGCCAGGAGCTCCATCTGGGTCTCCCATGCGCGTGGCAGGGGCCCAAAGACTTGGACGCTCACCTGCTGCTGCCTCCCAGAACGCACATTAGCTGAAGCCGAGCCAGGACTGGCACTCGGGAACTCTGACATGGGGAACTCTGACATGGGTTGTGGTGTCTCCATCACTATGCCAAACGCCTGCCCAGAGAACGAAATAAAGTGGAAAACCAAAATTACGGAGGAAGTCAAATGAGGAGGATTGGCCGTGGGCTTGGCAATGTGGGAGATGTTAATAATGAGTCCTGGGCTTGTGGCTTGGGTAACTGGCTGTAAGGCGGCTCTTTCAGTATGATAAAGGGACAGGGAATGACAGCAGGGCTGACGATCATGAGAGCACTTTAGGGCAGGCTGAGTGTGGACTGGCTTCAAAGAGGGGGAGAGACGACTCTGAAAACATTTGGCTATGAAGGGAGGGAGAGAGAGAGAGAGAGAGAGAGAGGCAGAAGGGTGAGAAGGAAGTCAGGTCCAAGGAGGTGCTTGGTTTGTTGCTTTTAGTGAGAGACTACAGCACTTTGGAAGCAATTGGGAAAGGTCCAGAACCTGGTTGTCTTTGAGTCATGCTATTATTATTAAGCCCATTTTAGGGATGAGGAAAATGAGGCTCAGGAAGGCCCATGAGCTTTAGCTAGCAGCATCAGGAGGTGGCATAATTGAAGCCACCAGGGCTGGAGGGGGGGTATGAGGGGGGGCTCCGATGACCCTCGCCTGTGTTTCTGAAAATTCCTCTGGAGCAGTTGTTCTCAACTGGGCGTGGCTCGTGCCTCCCAGGGGACAGCAGAGAATGTGCGAAGGCATTTGGGGGGGGGCACAACTTAGGGTGGGGTGGGCTGGCTGCCGGTACCTTGCTGGGTCCAAGCCATGACGCTGTCATGTCCCTCCCAGCCCCCAGCAGTGCACAGGCCAGCCTTTGCAGCAAAGGCGTATTGAACCCAGGTGGTGATAGGGCCAAGGTTGGGAGAACCTCCTGGGAGGTGGGCAGCTTATCTGACTTCCCCACCCTCCCTCTCCACACGTAGGCATGGGCACCACTTTGCTGACTTTTCACTTCTGCTATCCGCCTATGGTGGCAAGACCTTCAAACAATGCAACAGTGTTGACAGTAGCTCCTTCCATCCTGTGCCTCTCCCAAGGTCCCACTATGGTAACTTTTTTAGCAAACCGGGTCCGCAAGCAGCAAACAATATTCCTCCCTCCGGGGAGGAAACCTCCCCAAGGGCCAGGCCCGTTTCAGCCACTTTCAGAGAATTAAACTCCTGCAAATACCTTCAGGAATTCACGGGTCCAAATCTAATGTAGTGGACAAAATCCCAGATGACACCCAAATTGATAGCCCCCCTCACCCCTCCACTGGGCCCTTCGGGCCGGGAAAGAAGCCCCGTGGAGCCAAGGGCACAGCCCGTGTCTCTCTGCTTGTGTGTATTGAGGTTGTTTCCAGGTGGTTTTTTTCTTTCGCCCTGTATACACAGGTTGTGACATTCTGTCCATATGTCTATCTGTAAACACTGGCTAAATTATTTCTTTAGCATAAATTCCTGGAAGTCCATATGCCAAAGTATGCATGTTTAAAACAGGGAATCAAAAAAATAAATAATGGCCGGCGCTGTGGCATAGCGGGTAAAGCAGCCGCCTGCAGTGCCGGCATCCCATGTGGGCACCAGTTCGAGTCCCGGCTGCTCCACTTCTGACCCAGCTCTCTGCTATGGCCTGAGAAAGCAGTAGAAAATGGCCCAAGTCCTTGGGCCCCTGCACCCGCGTGAGAGACCGGGAAGAAGCTCCTGGCTCCTGGCTTCGCATAGGCGCAGCTGCAGCCATTGCAGTCAATTGAGTAGTGAACCAGCAGATGGAAGACCTCTCTCTCTGTGTCTCCTTCTCTCTCTGTGTAACTCTTTCAAATAAATAAATAAACAATTAAATAAATAAATAAATCTTTAAATAAATAAATAAATACAACAGGGAATCAAGGGCCTGTGTTGTGGCACAGCGGGTTAGGTAAGCCACAGCCTGGGATTCCAGCATCCCATATGGACACTGGCTAGAGTCCTTGCTGCTCTGCTTCTGATCCATCTCCCTGCTGTGGCCTGGGAAAGCAATGGAAGATGGCCCAAGTCCTTGGGCCCCTGCACCCACATGTGAGACCCAGATCAAGCTCCTGGCTCCTGGCTTCAGCTTGGGCCATTGCACCCATGTGGAGCATGTACCAGTAGGTAAAAGATCCCTCTCTCTGTTATTCTGCCTTTCAAATAAATAAATAAGTAAATTTTAAGTTAAACAGAGGAACATGTTTCTAGATTGTTCTCCAGCATAACTATCAGCTGATGTTCCCACTGGCTGTGGTTGAAGAGGGTCCAGGAAAGGTATGTTTCTCTCTCTCTCTCTCTCCCTCTCTCTCTCTCTCTCCCTCTCGCTTTTGCCATTTCAACACAGTGTCTGGCAGACATGAGTAGCACCAGTTGACATTACCTAGTGAATGGATGGGTGTGCAGAGAGCTCGCTGGGCTTCCAGAAACCCATGAGTCAAGTGCAAGGGCTTCCTCCCTGACTTGGTCCTCCCTCTTCAACTCCCTGCCAGTCATCTGTTGTTCCTCACCCACCCTCCCTCACCTCGGATCCTGGGTCCTGCATTGCTCGTGAATCTATCATCTTCTCTCTGTTAGTGACCAAGGCTGGAAAGCAGGTCTCAGCCTGCCTTGCCCAGAGGAGTTTCTTGCTGCTCTCCTCATCTCCACGCTTGCTATCTCTGATCTGGTTTTTCATACCTGCAAGATGAAAGTCCTAAAATGTGAATGCGGCACCCCACCCCCTTTTCTGCCGTCCCTGGCTGCTTCCCTGTGGCTCCCGGCACCGGCCACACTGGGATTTGGTTTCTGCCTGCTCCGCAGGTCTCACCTGAGGCTCTGCACCTCCCCTTCCCATACACTGTGGTCACACAGCTGCCCAACTGCCTTCAGCACAGCAGGCTTCTATGGAGACTTTTTTAAAAAAGATTTATTATTTATTTGAAAGTCAGAGTTACACAGAGAGAGAAGGAGAGGCAGAGAGAGAGAGAGATCTTCCATCCGCTGGTTCACTCCCCAGATGGCCACAATGGCTGGAGCTGCGCCAATCCAAAGCCAGGAGCCAGGAGCTTCCTCTGGGTCTCCCACGCGGGTGCTGAGGCCCAAGGACTTGGGCCATCTTCTACTGCTTTCCCAGGCCATAGCAGAGAGCTGGATCAGAAGTGGAGCAGCCAGGACTCGAACTGGTGCCCATATGGGATGCCAGCACTGCAGGCGGCAGTTTTACCCACTACGCCACAGCGCCGACCCCAGCAGGCTTCTGCTCTGCACCCTTTCTGGTATCTTCCGGGAATGCTCTCCTCTCCATTCATTGGTGTGTGGCTTCTTCCCAACATTCACTCTCCCCCTCCCCTCTTCCTTAGACTCCTGTTCCATTTAAAGGAATTATACCTGTCTCATGGCAGTGGGCTTGGGGGGGTTAGTTTTGGGAAAAACAAATCCATGTGCACCTCCCACCATAGAAGCCAAAGGGACATTGCCTTCCTCTCTCTAGCAATGGGGTAAGCATACGACTAAGCTTGCAACTGAATACTCTCTTTGGACTTGAAATCTGGAGCAAGCAATATAAAAATAGAGACAACAGACTTCATCTGTTTCAATGGCAGCTCCTAATCAAAGCGTTCCTGCTTCCTCTTCCTTCCCACCCCCTGCCCCAGAGCTGCCTTTGTTTCTGTCTGCCTCTCTACCTGGCTCTCTAGATTTTTCCCTTAGATTCCAAAGCGTAGCCCACAAATTCTCTTCTCAGCGCATGCAAGTGACACTTTGGTTTGCATGCAAACCCAACTCGAATGCTGCCTCCTCTGGGAAGCCCTCCCTGGTTATGCACAAGCCCACTTCTCGGTACATTCCTGTAGCACCCTCTGCAAAGTGCTGATCCTGGTAGTTTTTCTCTGTCCCTGCTGCCAGGGTAGGAGCTCATATCCCAGACAGGCAACATTTAAGGATGAAACAGACGGACTGGCAGATCTGCCTGTTTTCCTCTAGGGGCCTCCATGACTTACACAGCCTCTGTCATGCCCCAGGAATGATGGGAGCACCTGGCTTCCCTGTGAGGCTGACTGGGAGTGACTTGGGATGAGTTCTGTTTGGGGCCTGCATTCTCTCCATGTCCCAGCAGGTGGGGCGGGAGGAGGGGGAGACAGGGGTGGCTGTAGGGGCAGATCAGGGGCGCTGAGCGGGATTAACGTGGTTATAGTGGGGACAGAGAGGGGACGGGGTCGACTGGCGAGGTTGTGAACTGAGTGCTAGGATAGAATCGGAACCTCACTGGTTTCTGGTAATTCCCAAAGCAAAAGCCAGCCTTGGAGATGGCTTCCACCACAAGGAGGGGGTGTGCGTGGGTATGCATGTGTGTGTGCATGGGCACATACACGGGGTGACTGGGGGAGGGAGTGTTAGAGGCGGGTGTCGCACCATCTCCAGCATCCCCCTCCTGCCAGCAGCCATGACCGCGCGGGCTGCCTTGCCTGCTTTCTAAAGAGCTTCGCCAGGCAGCAGGGGAGAGAGGAGGAGGGGGCCGGCCACCCACACCACTCAGCAGAGGTGAGCTCCAATCCCCTCCCCCTCCAAGCCACCACCGGCTGCCAGGTGCCTTGTTTGGGATGAAAGCTTTTAAAGACCCATGTGCATGGATGGTCATGCATTCATTTTTGTTCATTTAACTAATACTCACGGAGCCCAGAGCCACGCAATGCTGAGCAAAGCCCGCCATGGACCCTGCTCTCAAGAAGCCGCGGAGCTGGGGTGTGTGTGTGTGTGGGGGGAGGATGCGTAATCAGGCAATTAGGAGCCAGTGTGAGCGGGAGGCAAGCACTGGTTGCTATGGGAACACGAGGAGAGGCCACAGCTGCTGCTCCTCTCGGAAGAGTGGTGGCAGGCAGAAAAGGAGGCGCGAAGCAGGAGGACCTGCTTGCCAGGACAAAACCCATCCCCTTCCCTGTCCCTCCATCCCTGCACCTAGGAGACAGGAAGGGGGAGTGTGAGTGAAGGACCAAGCGAGCTGCCACGCAGCTTTGCCCGGCCCCCAGCAGGTGCACAGCACAGGGCAGCTGCTAGGACTTGCATTTGCCAGAAATATTTGTTGGGTCGAAGTTTCCTGGGGTACCAGACAGCAGAGGTAGAGGAGTGGACAAGACAAACCAGGCCCTACCCCTCCCAGAATTGACAACCACTGGGGGAGGGGAGATGCACAGAAATAATTCAGCGTGCAAGTAATTACTATTGTGATCAGTATAGTGATGCTCTGAGAGCGCTTTCTGATTAGGTCCAGGCTAGAAAGTCAGGGAGACTTCCTGGAAGAGAGGCCAAAGAGAGTGGGGCAGCTGTGTTCTGAGGAAGGTGAACAGCATGTATGAAAACAAGAGGGAATCTGGAATGTTCCAGGTGAGAAAAAGGAGGTCAGTGGAACATGGAAAGACAGGCAGAGTCCTGATCAGCCCAAGCCTCTGGGCCACGCTGAGGTGCTTGTGTAGGATCCTGGGACAATCCTAGTGTCCCACCCCAGTGTTACCGACTCCCACAGCTGATCAGTACATGAAAACAATGATCAGTACCTGACACACGGTCCAGCTCAAGGCGCGTGACTCAGTGGTCTGGCAGAAGATTCTGGAAGATGAGAGCAGCTTGAGGTCTTGGAAGGCATTTAGGTCCAAACTATCAGTGTGCAGGTGGCAATACTGTGGCCCGGAGAGGAAAAAAAAAAAGCCTCGTTCAGGGTGGCACAGCGAGCAGGCTTATCAGCCAGAACCTCAAAAGGAGCACCCCACCCCCTGCCAGCGCCTCGTGCCTCTGGGCAAGGGTGAATGCGGGCATTTTGTTGGAGCTGTTGTTTTCTTTCTCTCTCCAGGCAACCTGGTGTTTCCAGCTCTTTCTTGCCTTCTTGCCTTTCCCCTAGCGTTCCTCTCTGCAAAAAGCCCCATGTTTCCATACCTCCGGTTTCCCATGCTTTCATTCCACTCTTCTATTGTGAACTGGGTGGCCAGGAGGCAGGGCTTGGGTCTCCGGCAGAGCCAAAGCGTGCTGTTCCCCGTGCCAATCACTGATGCGTCTTCCAAGCTTACCCTAGCTCCTGCCCTTGCCATTCCCCCAAGTCATGTTCTGCGGGCAAAGTTCTTGCCCAGGAAGGCCCCACCACACACACACGGTGGCTGAGTTGGCACAAGTCTCAAGCCCTCATCCAATGTAAGCTCTCCATTGCCAGGGTGGGAACAGCGAGGCCCCGGGTGGGGTGGGTGGTGGTGAGGGCAGCACACAAAGTTCTTTCCAGTGACTTAGCCATGGTCGGCCTCTCGACACTGCCGACCTCCGTTCCCACCATCTCCAAGTCAGTATTGTCACCGTGGCTCCTTCTTCCTGTGGTTGGTGACAGCACAGAGGCACCGAGGGCACAGGTGCTCGGCCCAGCTCAAGCCAAGCTGCTTCTGTGTCTTATCTGCACTAACCTTCTCTCCTCACTCCCCTCTAGCACAGGTCAGGAGCTGGCCCTGGATCTCGGGAGCTGCGCCAGACTTCCAACTGGGGAACTCCCTATAGCCCCGGGGTTCAAATCCCAGCCCTGCCACCTCTAGAGCTGAGTAGCCCTGGATCAATCCGTCCACATCTCTGGGCCTCCGCTCCCCCCAGCTAAACGTTGAGTGAGCATCGCTGCCTCAGCCATGACTGACCGGCTTGCTGCGGCGATGAACTAAGGGAACAGGTGCAAAGCACTTACCTGGTGAAGAGTAGGCATAGCACTCATGTGAGTCCCCTCCAGCCCCACACCCTGCAAGCTCAGCCTCATTCCTTGCAGAGCTCCTTGGGGTGAGGCTGGGAGCAGATCTTGGCAAGCATCTGCAGGCTCAGGGTGAGGGGCGGGTGGGGAGAAAAGGAGAAGGGAGCTGGGAGCTGTGGCCCAGGGTAGACAGCAATAATCCTAATCCCTGAAACTCAGCAGGAGGCACGCAGCTGGAAGCCACACCAGGGGAAAGGATGAAGTGGCAGGGGAGGCAGGTGGCTGCGGGCCTGCGAGAAGTCACAACAAGCCAGGGGCACCAGAAAGTGGAGGAGGTGATTTCAGACACCTGGCTCCCTCACATCCCTACCCTGTCTCCACACCCCCTGCCCCCTCACCCCCACTCCCCCATCGGGCCGGGCTCACAGCTCGCTGGCTTCATTCTCTGCCTCCACAAAGCAAACCTTAAGGCACCCTCCAGCCAAGTTCCCTTGTAAGCTATCAGACCCTGCAATCCAGATGCCTCCAATCGTCTGAGTTAGACTTTTTCCCAGCAGTCTTCGGTTTCCATCTCAGAGGATAATTCAGCCTGTGACCTGGGTCAGAGTTGAATTTGTTGTTGGGATCAGGGCTCAGTTCACAGCCAGAGTCAGAGTTCAGTTTGTGGCTAAGGTTTATCAGTTTCTTTGGGTTGCAAGCAACAGACGACAGCTCTGGATTACTTGGGCGAAAGGCTTGACTTGGGCTGGTTTTTGGGACTGGGTGATGGGAACACAACTCAGCTTCAATAGTCTCCAATCTCTGTGTGTCTCCTGGGAAAAGAACCATTGCCCAGGATCCATCAGGTTAGCTGGGGTGTAGAAGCACACGCTACTGGTGGAAATGGGAGGCTCCAGCCTTGGAAAAGCAATCTGGTACACATTTATTAAAACTAAGGAGTGGGTGTTTGGCACAGTGGTTAAGATGCTACTTAGGGGCCATCGCCACGGCTCACTAGGCTAATCCTCCGCCTGTGGTGCTGGCACCCCGGGTTTCTAGTCCCGGTTAGGGTGCCGGATTCTGTCCCAGTAGCTCCTATTTTGGTCCAGCTCTCTGCTGTGGCCCGGGAAGGCAGTGGAGGATGGCCCAAGTGCTTGGGCCCTGCACCCACATGGGAGACCAGGAGGAAGCACCTGGCTCCTGGCTTCGGATTGGCACAGTGCGCCGGCCGTAGCGGCCATTTGAGGAGTGAACCAACAGAAGACCTTTCTCTCTCTCTCTCTCTCTCTCTCTAACTCTGCCTGTCAATAAAAAAGAAAAAAAGATGGAAAAGATGCTACTTAGGGAACCTGCATCCTGTATTGAAGTGTCTGGGTTCGAGTCCTGACTTCCCATTCCAGCATCATGTGAATGTGCATGCTGGGAGGCAGCAGGTAATGACTCAAACAGATAGGCCCCTGCCACCCACGTGGGAGACCTGGATTGAGTTCCTGGCTCCTGGCTTCAACCTGACCGAGCTCCAGCCATTGCAGCCATTTGAAGAGCGAACCAGTGGATGGAAGATACTCTCGGTCTCACTATCACTCTCTGTTTTTTTCATCTCTCCTTCTCTTTCTGTAACTCTGCATTTCAAATACATAAATCTTTTATTTTATTTATTTATTTATTTTTAGAGAGAGAGAGAAAGGTCTTCCTTCCCTTGGTTCACCCCGCAAATGGCCACTAAGGCCAGCGCTGCGCTGATCTGAAGCCAGGAGCCTCCTCCTGGTTTCCCATGCGGGTGCAGGGCCAAAGGACGTGGGCCATCCTCCACTGCCTTCCCGGGCCACAGCAGAGAGCTGGACTGGAAGAGGAGCAACTGGGACAGAATCCGGCGCCCCAACTGGGACTAGAACCTGGGGTGCCGGTGCCACAGGTGGAGAGGATTAGCCTAGTGAGCTGCAGCGCCAGCCCTACATAAATCTTTTATTAAAACAAGGTGTATACTGCAACATTGTTCATGGTGTTTTAACAAACTCTGATATCATAATCACCAATCAATAGGTTAATGGCTAAATAGATTAGAATTCATCTCCACCATGAAATATTAGGTGGCCATTGAAAATTAGGAAGTAGGTTCATACCAATTGATTGCCAGGGGGCATTATTGAGTCAGAACTGCAAAAAGTGGGAAAAAACTACACAAATAATCTCATTTTAATAAAGAAGGACAAATAAAAATCCAGGCACAGATTGCATACAAATACAAAATATATATCAATATACTTATATGTATGTATATGGTTATCAAAATATGAAGAGGGCCTGACCTTGTGGCACAGAGAATAAAGCTACCACCTACAGTGCCAGCATACCACAGGGGAATCAGTTTGTGTCCCCATTGCTCCACTTCCGATCCAGCTCCCTGCTAATGGCCTGGGGGAAGCAGCAGAAGATGGCCCAAGTGCTCGGGCTCCTGCAACCACATCGGAGAACCGTAGGAAGCTCCTGGCTCTGGGCTTCAGCTTGGCCCAGCTCCAGCTATTGCAACCATTTGGGGAGTGACCCAGCAGATGAAGATCTCTCTCTCTCTCTCTCTCTCTCTCTCTCTCTCTCTCTCTCCCCGTGTATAACTCTGCCTTTCAAATAAACAAATAAATCATTTTTTAAAAAAAGTTGCATTAGTAATTTGATTAGATAGTCCATTTTCTGTTGCTCTAAGAAATTATTCGAAGTTAATCAGCAGATGGAAGACCTCTCTCTCTCTCACTGGCTCTGCCTCTCTGTAACTCTGCCTTTCAAATAAATAAATAAATCATTAAAAAAGAAATTATTGAAAACCAATAAATTTTTAAATATTTATTCATTAATTTGAAAGGCAGAGTTACAGAGAGAGAGAGAGAGAGAAGGGGAGACAGAGAATGGCTCATTCACTCCCCAAATGGTCACATCAACCCGGGCTGGGCCAGGCCGAAGCCAGGAGCTTACAACTGTGTCCAGGTCTCCCACGTGGGTGACAGGGGCCTAAGCACTTGGGCCATCCCCTGCTGCTTTCCCAGGCATATTAGCAAGGGAGCTGGATCCGAAGCGGAGCAGCCAGGATCAAACCGGTGCTCATATGGGATGCTGGCTGGTGTCACAGGTGGCTTAACCCACCGTGCCACAGCAGCAGCTACTAAATCAAGTAACTTATGAAGAATGGGAAGTGTGACCCACGGTTCTGGAGGCTGGGAAGGCTGAGAGCATGGCACTGGCACGGACCCAGCATCTGCTATGAGCTTCTTGCTAACATGACAGGGGGTTGCCATGCGGGGAGATGGAGCCAGCATGCTGACTTGAGCCTCTCTTCCTTTTCTTTTCTTTTTTTTTTAAGATTTATTTTATTTATTTGAAAGACACAGTTACAGAGATAGGTAGAGAGAGAGAGGTCTTGTGTCCGCTGGTTCACTCCCCAGATGGCCACAACGGCCGGAGCTGTGGCGATCTGAAGCCAGGAGCCAGGAGCTTCTTCCAGGTCTCCCACACTTCTGCAGGGGCCCAATGACTTGGGCCGTCTTCTACTGCCTTCCCAGGCCATAGCAGAGAGCTGGATGGGAAGAGGAGCAGCCGGGACTAGAACCAGTGCCCATGTGGGATGCCAGTGCTTCAGGCCAGGGCGTTAACCCGCTGTGCCACAGCGCCGATCCCCTCTCTCTTCCTTTTCTTATAAAGCCCAATTGCCATCTGTAGCCCTCCCCCAACTTCATGACCTCATCAAATCCTGATTATAGCTGCCAAAGGCCCCATCTCCAAATACCACTAATGTGTGAATGCTGGGGTTGAGTTCCCGCCGCATGAACTTTGGGGAGACACAATGCAAGCTGGAACATGGGTGTTACCAACCTGTTTGCTGAGCAGCCTCTGCCAATGTTCCTAGCAGCCGCAATATTAGAGGGTGCCTGCAGCTCCACATTCACTACAGTGTGTTATTCAACTGTGTCATGTGGGTCAGTCTGGCAGGTGAAGTGCTCGGTTCGTCTTGTGATTTGTATCCGTTAGCTTGAGCATCTTCTCATGTGCTTAAGTGCTATTGGATGAGGAGGTCTTCAAACAATTTATGGAAAATGCGCATTATGGAAAATACTATGCACTCATCTCGGCTTTTTGCACCAAAATAAACATATGTTGGTATTTCATTTTCCATGAACTTTGGTTTTTTTTTTTAAAGGATTTATTTATTTTATCTGAAAGGCAGATATACAGAGAAAAAGAAGGAGGGAGAGAGAGAGAAGGAGAGAGAGAGAGAGAGAGAGAGAGAGAGAGACCTTCCACCCACTGGTTCACTCCCTAAATGGTTGCAACAGCCAGGGCTGGGCCAGGCTTAAGTCAGGAGCCAGAAACTTCTTCTGGGTCTCCCATGGGGTGCAGAAGCCAAAGCACTTGGGCCATGTTCCACTGCTTTCCCAGGCACATTAGCAGGGAGCTGGATCTGAAGTGGAGCAGCCAGAACTGGAAAGGGGGCCCAAATAGGATGCCAGCACTGCAGGGAGCGGCTTAACCTGCTAAGCCACATTGCTGGCCTTTTATTGACTTACAGGAGCTTTTTGTGTATTTGGAAAATCACCTCTTTATGCAATTAGAAGCAAATATTTCCCCCAGCTTTTCATTTGTCCTTTTCTTTAAAAAAAAAAAAACTTTTAAAAATGCCTTTATTCTTGTTTTATTTCAAAGGTGGAGAAACAGAAAAACAGAAACACAGACACATACAGAGACAGTGAGAGTGAGCGAGCAAGAGAGCTCCTACGTGTTGGTTCACTCTCTAAATGTCTGCAGTGGCCAGGGCTGGAAACTCTATCCTTGTCCCCCAACCGGGTGGCAGAAAGCAAATTATTTGAGTCATCACTGCTGCCTCTCAGGGCCCAGAGTAGCAGGAAGTTGGAGTCAAGAACTGGAGCACAGTACTGAACCTAGGTGCTCTCATGTTGGACGTGGGCATCCTAATTGTTTTCTAAATCTCTAAGCCCACATTATTGTCAGGCAGCTGAACCTTTTCTTTATTTACTCCCGTGTATTCTGACAAATTTACAAAGATCTTCTCCACTCCAGGATTATAAAAACAATGTCTTATGGCTTATTTTTAAGTACTTTTGTAACTTTATGTTCCCATTTAAAGAAAATACCAGCTAGCTGAAGATATTTGCAACCCTACAAATACAATTGCCAACTGATATTCAGAATATGTAAAGAGTTCCTAGAATTCAATAATAGTAAGAAAAAAAAAACCCTAGTGGAAAAATGGAGAAAGGATATGAGCAAACAATTCAGAGAAGACCAAATCTAAGTTGCCAACAAATGTGAAAAGATGCATAACTTCTCTAGTAATTTAAGGAAAAGCAACGTTAAACAATAGTGTTCCATGGTCGACAGACTGACAATGATTTTAAAATCTAATGTGTCAGGAGCAATGAGCATATGAGGAAACATTGATGTGACTAACCTGCAGGTGGGAATGTAAATTGTTAAAAATGGTTTTGGAAAGGCCCAGTGATCACAATCTCTTGGAGACCAAGCCTTTGTGTAATGCCCTCCTCTTGAGTGATATTGATAAACAGAATATGATAAAAGTGTTAACAGGCTATTAATTCTGCTATCTGCTTTACAAGACATGTTGAAGGGAGTCATTCAGAGAGGGAAAAGGGTGATATAGGTTATTAACTTGGAAGTACTTAAAGGAAGAACATTCTAGAAGGATTACACGGAGGTATAAATAAAATAACGTTTCCTATTGTTAACTGATTTGACAAGTAACACTTTGTTCAAAACATAATGGTAATGACATTCAATGATTTTAGCTATGGACAAGTGAAATTAGTTGACAGAAACGTTGTAAGAGACAAGAGGGAGGAGTTGGGAATACTCTGTTATAAGGTATCTGTTATTTAAATGTGGACTTGGATTAGCTATAAATGTATATTATGAACTCTGGGGCAACTAGTGAAAAGAGTAAAAGTAGGAAGTGTAATTGGTATTCTATGAGAAGTGAAAAAAATGGAATCATATGATATGCTCAGGTAAAACCAGAGAAGATTGGAAAAGAGTGGAAGAGAAAAGAGAAGCAGAGAAACAAATCATGGGCAATGGATAGGAAACAGTTCCAAGTATGGTAGATATTTCAACTACAGATGTCAATAATCACTTTAAATGCCAGAAGCTTAAATGCACCAATTAATAGATATTATTGGGATGTGTTAATAAACAAGACTCAACTGTTGTCTGTATGAAACCTAATTTATGGATGAAGTCATAGATTAAGAGTAAATGGAGGCCGGTGCCGTGGCTCAATAGGCTAATCCTCCGCCTGCGGCACCAGCACACCGGGTTCTAGTCCCGGTCGGGGTGCCAGATTCTGTCCTGGTTGCCCCTCTTCCAGGCCAGCTCTCTGCTGTGGCCAGGGAGTGCAGTGGAGGATGGCCCAAGTACTTGGGCCCTGCACCCCATGGAAGACCAGGAGGAAGCACCTGGCTCCTGCCTTCAGATCAGCGTGGTGCACCGGCTGCAGCATGCAGGCCGCAGCGGCCATTGGAGGGTGAACCAACGGCAAAGGAAGACCTTTCTCTCTCTCTCTCTCTCTCACTATCCATTCTACCTGTCAAAAAAAAAAAGTAAATAGAACCACTGGTGCCGGCATCCCATATGGGCACCGGTTTGAGTCCTGGCTTCTCTACTTTCGATCCAGCTCTGCTATGGCCTGGGAAAGCAGTGGAAGATGGCCCAAGTGCTTGGGCCCCTGCACCCACGTGGGAGACCTGGAAGAAGCTCCTGGCTCTTGGCTTTTGCGCAGCCCAGCTCTGGCCATTGTGGCCATGTAACTCTGCCTCTCAAATAAATAAATAAATCTTTGGGAAAAAATGGAGAGGGTAGGTGTTTAGTGCAGCAGTTAAGACACCATTTGGGACACATGCATCCCCAAATTGGAATGACTGGGTCCGGATTCCAGCTCCACTTCTGATCTAGCTTCTTGCTAGTGTGCCTGGGAAGCAGCAGATGAGGGTCCCAGTACTTGGATTCCTGTGCCCTGCCTCCCCGCCCACTGCATGGCAAACCTGTATGGAGTTCCTGGCTCCTGAATTTGGCCTGGCCCAGGGAAGCCCTGTCATTAGTATTTGGGGAATGAACCAGAAGATGGAAGATCTCTCTCTCTCTCTCTCTCCCTCTCTCCCTCTCTCCCTCTCTCCTTCTCTCCCTCTCTCCCTCTCCCTCTCTCTCTCCTTCCCTTCCCTCTCTCTATCTCTCTCTCTCCATCTGTCACATTGTCTTTCAAATAAATAAACATTTTTTGACAGGCAGAGTGGATAGTGAGAGAGAGACAGAGAGAAAGGTCTTCCTTTTTGCCGTTGGTTCACCCTCCAATGGCCGCTGCGGCCGGCGCATCTCGCTGATCCGAAGCCAGGAGCCAGGTGCTTATCCTGGTCTCCCATGCGGGTGCAGGGCCCAAGGACTTGGGCCATCCTCCACTGCATTCCCGGGCCATAGCAGAGAGTTGGCCTGGAAGAGGGGCAACCGGGATAGAATCCGGCGCCCCAACCGGGACTAGAACCTGGTGTGCCGGCGCCGCAAGGCGGAGGATTAGCCTGATAAGCCACGGCGCCGGCCTCAAATAAATAAACACTTAAAAAAGAAAATGGATAGCAAAAAATATGCCAGGCCAACACCAATCAAAAGAAAAGCAGAACAGTTATGTTAATTTCAGACACAGAAGATTTCACAGGAAAAGTTATCAGCAACAAATAGGGGCATTACCAAATCATACTAGGGGCCGATTCTTCAAGAAGATTTAACAATCCTTCACGTGTATACACCTAACAATGGAGCATCAAAATGCATGAGGTAAAAAACAAACAAACAAACAAACAAAAAAACAAGCTGACGAGACTCCATGGAGAAGCACATGAATTCACTATTACAGTTGGAGACCTTAAAACCCCTCTCAGTAATTGACCAACCTAGCAGGCAGAAAATCAGCAAGGATATAGTTGAAATGAAACAGCACCATCAATCAACAGGATGGAGTTGACATTTAGGGACTACTTCATCCAACAACAGCAGAATACACATTCTTTCCAAGCTCACGTGGAACACTCAGCAAGAGACAACATCCTGGGCCATAAAACATGCCTTAACAAATTTACAAGACTAGACATCATACAGAGTATGTTCTTATAGTCCCAGACCACAGTGGGATTAAATTAGAAATCAATAACAGAAAGATAGTTGGGAAATACAAAAATATTTGGAATATGCTTCTAAATAACACATGGGTCAAAGAAGACTTCTCAAAATAAATTATTTTAGGATAAATAAAAATGAAAATACAACTTAACAAAGTGTATGGGATACAGCCAAAGCAGTGCCAAGAGGGAAACTTATAGCATTGTATGCCTGTATTAGCAAATAAGACAGAATCTGAAATCGGTCATCTTAGGAAAGTAGAAAAAGAACAAATTTTAAGATCCAAAGCAAGTAGGGGAAAACATTAATAAAACGTAAAGTAGAAATCAATGGCATGGTCAATGTAAAAAATCATTGAAATTAAAAGTTGGTTCTTTATAGGTTAGTAATTACTAGAGCCTAGGAGGGGTGGAGGAGAGGGAAGTTGGATAACGAGTACTAAATCAGAGTTGGAGAGAAGGAAGAAGTTCCTACTGTTACACAGCATAGCTTGGTGACTATAGTTCAAATAACCTATGTTTTTCCTGAGCAAATAGAAGAGAGAGATTCCAAGGCCCCAATCATAAAGTAAATGACAAAGCAGGGAAAATGCTGATTACCCTGATTTGATCTATACACATTGTATACCTGTATTGAAGTGTCACACATACATATCATTATTGTTAATCAAAAATGGCTAATATTTATAAAAGTAAATGCCTAAAAATCTATTAAAAATTCAAGTATTACCAAAGCAAAGCTGGTTCTTTGAAAAAACTAACATGATTGATAAGCCTCTAGCTAGACATACCAAGAAAAAAAAACAGAGAACAAACAAAATCACTAATATCAGGCATGAAAATGGAGCCATTACTATTGATCTCATGGGCATTAAAGATGATGAAGAAATATTATCAACAATTCTATGGTTACAAGTTGAAATGCTTTTCAAATCTGTTGCTTATTTTTTAAAAAAAAATATTTATTTATTTATTTGAAAGAGTTACACAGAGAGGAGAGGTAGAGAGAGAGAGAGGTCTTCCATCTGATGGTTCACTCCCCAATTGGCCACAATGGCCAGAGCTGTGCCGATCCGAAGGCAGGAGCCAGGAGCCTCCTCCCGGTCTCCCACGTGGGTGCAGGGGCCCAAGGACTTGGGCCATCTTCTACTGCTTTCCCAGACCATAGCAGAGAGCTGGACAGGAAGTGGAGCAGCCGGGTCACGAACCGGTGCCCATATGGGATGCTGGCACTGCAGGCCAGGGCGTTAACCCACTGCGCCACAGTGCCGGCCCCGTGTTGCTTACTTTTAATAGGACATAACAAAAGTGATGGGATGTCACTTCTGAAATTCTGTTATAAAAAAACCTCTCTCGCTAGCTCGCTCGCTCGCCATGCTGTGAGAAGACTCAGGCCTATAGATAGACTCACATGATGAGCAATCAAAGCCCAATAATAACAACATAAGTTAGCTTGGAAGTGGATCTTCTAAGGGCCGGCCAACAACCATGTAAAAGTACTTGGATGTGAACCAATCACGCCACTAAGGCCTTCAAATGAAACCCCAGGTGAAAACTGGTGTGCACCGTCACGAGAGACCTTCAGCCTGAGGCACCTAGCTAAGCCATTCCTGGATTCTTGACCTATAGAAACTGTGTTATAATAAATATTTGCAGTTTTAAGCTGCTAAGTTTCGGACAGTTTGTTACAGATCAACAGATAACTATTATGCCCTTTGACCGAGAAACTACTTAGTTGGACTTAGGCTCCAGTTGTTTTTTTTGCTTTTTTGCTTTTTTTCCATTCCTTTTCACTTCAGCACACATGATACTTGCAGCAGTTCACTGGGACTAACAAGGCTGTTATAGGCCAGAGGCAACAGTCCTGAGGAGAGCTAGATTGGAAGTGGAACAGCCAGGACTCCCACATGGGATGCTAGCACTTCAGGCGGTGGCTTTACCTGCTATGCCACAGCACCGGCTCCAGTGACTTATCTTCTTTGATTTCAAAAACAGAAAGGTCTAAAGATCTAAAAGAAATAAAATTTGATCAATCTTTGTGGCAGGTGCATCTGAATGTGTGCTACACTCGGTACTTTTCTGTACATCTGAATATTTAAAAATATTTGTTTGAAATAAAATGGATCTTCTCTTTTTTTAATTTTTTTTTGACAGGCAGAGTGGACAGTGAGAGAGAGAGACATAGAGAAAGGTCTTCCTTTGCCGTTGGTTCACCCTCCAATGGCCGCTGCGGCCTGCATGCTGCAGCCAGCGCACCACACTGATCTGAAGGCAGGAGCCAGGTGCTTCCTCCTGGTCTTCCATGGGGTGCAGGGCCCAAGCACTTGGGCCATCCTCCACTGCACTCCCAGCCACAGCAGAGAGCTGGCCTGGAAGAGGGGCAACCGGGACAGAATCTGGCGCCCCGACTGGGACTAGAACTCTGTGTGCCGGCGCCACAGGCGGAGGATTAGCCTATTGAGCCAAGGCGCCCACCCAGATCTTCTCTTGAGTACAAAAATACATACACAGTAGATGAGGCTTATTGGGTTGTTCAATCATTCTATTTCCTTCTTTGTAGTCTATTGGAACTGTCTATACCATGAGACGTACGGTTAAGTCTCGCATTGTAATTGTAGACTCTTTATTTATTATTTTAACAGTATTTGCGTCATAAATTTTGAAACTACGTTGTTTGACACAGAGATTTTTGTGACCAGTTTATCTTTCTTGATAAACTGAACTGTTGGTTCTCTTTAAAGCTTTTCATTTCTAATATTGTTGCAAGTGTATTTCCTTTGGTTCCCTCTCTGTGTTTTCCCCCCCTCCTCCCATCCCCTCCCTCTCTCTGTCCTTCCCTCCCTTCCTTTGTTTTTCCCCTGCTGTTATTTAACTGGTATATATCTTGCATTCCTATTTCTCCTTTAGGTGAAACTCTCATGCAAACAACATAGAACTGGATTTTTAAAAATACAATGCTCAAAACAAGATATTTTTGTAATTGATCTTAATCCATAGTACATACTGATACCTTCATGTTTGTTTCTGACCCTTTTCTTCCTTTTTTATATTGTTTCCTCCCATTTCTGCTGTTAGATTTGCCGTTTTCTCTTTTATTCCTCATTGTTACTTTAATGGTTTGAAACTCACACATCCTATTCTTGAGTGTTTTTACCACCAAACTTTTTGTTCCGTGTGCATTGCACTTCCAGCAAGAACAAAACTTTGTTACTGTTTTGTCCATGGGAAATCTCTACATTGGCTGCCAAAATTAGAGCTCAGAGTTTAATGAAATTGGTTAAACGCAAAAGGTAGAATTCTCATTAAAAAAAAAAAAAAACGCACTGCAATTGTCAGAATAGGAACCCGTGTTGGGCCGCATGTTTGGTCATTTCTTTTGGATACAGAACTTTGATTTTGTGATTAACAGCAACAAATTCTTATGCAAACCATTTCAATTTGCTTTGATCATTCGCTTGGGGGGAAAAATGTAAGCCTACTACAACCCTAACTATAGTTTCATATTCTGAATACTTCCAATAGAAACCATAACATATCACACTGAGCGTGACATAGTGATACAACTTCGCACATTGGAATTCATCAGAATTTGTAGATTGCATTTTATTACAGAGAAAGAACAGAGCGGAAGGGCATAGGGCTAAATGTTCAACATTCGTTAACGCTGGCTGTTAGCATTTCTCGCTGTCCTTTTGTGTATCCTTGCCGATTTCATCGTTTACCATGAAATAATGCTTTTGGGGAGCCCCCGCCCCCTCATTTGCCCAGAGCAGCTGCCGCCCAGCCACATCAAGAGGGCGGGCCCCAGCCAACGCAACAATCACTTCCGCCGCCGCAGTCCCCGCCCACTGGCTCCGTTGCTGTCTGACGGGGGAGGAGCCCGAGACCCAGGAGCAGCGGCTGTGGCAGTGGTGGCGGTCGGAGGTCTGAGAGCTCTGCTCTGAGGAGCCTGTGGTTGTCCGGACAGGGTGAGTGGAAGGCCCGCAGTTCACCCGGCGCTGGCACTTGGGGCGATCGGCGGGGACGGGGAGGCGTGGAGGGTTTGGGGCGGAGGGGTGAGGGGGATTCCCGTGAACCGCTTTTCAGGTTCGCCCCTCGGGAAGGGGTGGGGCGGGCTCGGGACCTGCCTGCCCAGGGAGGCCCGTGTCCTCCATCGGCCGCCGGGAGGGCCCCGCAGCCTCGTCTGCGGAGCCCCTTCCGGGCGGCTCGGTCCTCGCTCGAGTGGCTCCAGTGGCTGTTGGAGAGGAGTGAGTGGTGATCGCGACCCTCGCCTACGTCCCCTGCATCCCTCCTCGGTCCCCTTGGCGGTGCACTCCGTGTGACCTTTCTTCTCTCCCCACCCCTCCCGATTTTGCTGCCGTTTTGCCAAATGGTTAACTGGTGAAGGATTTCAGGTACAAATGGTCTGCGGGAAAGAATTGTCGGGGGGGGGGGGGAGGAATTGTTCTTCAGGAAACAACTGTACCCCCACACGCCCTTTCCCCCTCGCCCCATTCTCCCCTTGCCATATCAGTTTGGAGCTGCCCTTTGAGCAGATAACGTTTTCCTTTCCTGTTTTATGACATCGCGCTCCCTCCCCCCACTCCAGACCTGAGTCGCGCGTGTGTTGCACACACACGCGCGCACACACACCCCTTTCCATTGCGGGCCCCCTCCGGGCCACTCCATCCTGGATGTTCTAGTGCGTGGCCCCTCTGCCGCGCATGCGCACTCAAGCGCGCGCACACCCTCTCACACACCCTCACACCCTCCGGTGCCTTCCCCCTTGGGCTCACGGGCTCCCACACACCCACCTCTAGAACGGACCCTTTGCTCCTTCAGCGCTGTGGCGGGGGACGCACACACACACACACACCCTCCAGGACTGCCCTGTTTCTGCCCTGGCTGGCCACTGACACACCTGCACACACATGTAGGCTTGTTCCCATACCCTTCTCATGCGCTCTCCTGCTCTCTGCGTGCCACGGGAGTGCATTGATAACCCTCTGCTGGGGCCCCCATGTACACTCACACCTAAGTCCTCCTCCAGGGACCTCGCTGCCTGCCACAGTGACACATACAGGTAGTCTGATGGCTGGCCTCCATTCCATCCACCACATGCGTGCGTTCACACACACACACACACACACACACACACCCTGCTCTCCACTGCTGCCCCCTACCCCACTGATGCCTGTCATGTTGGCTCACATGGACAGTTTTCTGTTGTGTCTCCCATCAGGGTAAGCTGACACTCTCCCTTGCCACCACACCCTTGCTTCCTTGCCTACAAATAGGCAGCCACTGAGCAGCTCTCCTTACTTCCGGAACACCCCCCTCTCCTCTGAACCCTCCGACCCCAGGCCTGTCATGTTCACATGCACTTCCAGGGTGGATCTCCTTGTGGCTGGCAGGCAGTCAGCCCTGCTGCTCCCCACTTTCCACCTGTCCATCTCTTCTGGACACACATGCAGGCACGCATGCACACACAGTGATCTGTATTTCCCACTCTCTTCCAAACTGCATTTCTCCTGGGCATCTGCAGGGCTCAGAAAATTAAAAAAAAAAAAGAGCACATTAAGTACACAACAGTCTTTTCGCTTTCCTGGGTTGGCACACTTTCACAGTACTGCACTCACCTTTCAACTGTCCAGTACTCTCCCCCGCCCCCCCCCCCACCTTGTGTCAGGTTCTCTTCTAAGTCTGGTTTTCCTGCAAAGCTAATCTTGCAATCGTTCTGCTAGCATTAAGAATGTGGTCCAGGTCTGCACCTGCCACTCGCTGGAATGTTACTCCAGGCCTTAGAAGAAAGTGAAAGTAACTTTAAAGACCCCCCCCCCTTGGTGTTAACCTGCCTGCTGAAGTGAAAATAAATCTCCCAGCTCCTTTATTTCAGATCGATTGGACTTTTACATCTCTAAAATGTGTGTGTGTTGGGGGGAGCAGGAGCCTTTCTAGTCCAGCCCAACTGTGTTGGGAACGCTCCTGTTCCACTAGAGCAGTGCGTCAGGAAGGTAGCAAGCCTGCGTGGCACAGGCTGGCAAGAGGGGATCGGGTCCTATAGAGGCGGAGGGTCTGGAAGGAGGCATGCTTATGTCAGTTTCAGGCCAAGCAGGAGCCAGCAGGACGGGATTGCCAGCCAGAGAAGGACGACCTCAGCAGTCCCAATGCACAGACCAACCCCCAGTCAAGTCACCAAGAGGAGCCGGTCGCCATTCTCCACCACTCGTCGTACTTGGGACGGCAGTGAGAACTCGGGGCCGAGTCTGAATGTTGATAATGAGGACTATTGCAGGTACCCGCCCCGAGACTACAGGGCTTCGGGGAGCAGAAGAGCCCTGGCTTATGGACACATGGACTGTTTTGGGGCAGATGATAGTGAGGAGGAGGGGGCTGGGCCTGTGGAGCGACCGCCAGTAAGAGGGAAGGCTGGCAAGGTGAAAGATGATAAGCTGTATGACCCAGACAAAGGGGCAAGGTCTCTGGCTGGGGCGCCCCTCCAGTTCGCTAGCTTTAACCGTGACGTGAGAGAAGAACTTGCCAAGTTAGAGCCAGCCCCTGCCGACAGGTGCTCTGTCGGCAGAGCTGAGTTGCTGCAGCAGCACTGCCTGGCCCCTCACAGATCTGCCGAAGGCAAGGGCATTGCCCACGGTGATCGATTGGAGAGGGAGAGACGGGAGCCGAATTTACCTGTGCGCCCCAGCAGGGCTCCTGCAAGTATTTGTGGTGGTGGGGAAAACACCCCCAGGAGTGCAGAGGAACCGGTGGTGAGACCCAAGGTCCGAAATCTGGCCAGCCCCAGCTGCGTGAAACCAAAAATCTTTTTCGACACAGATGATGATGATGATATGCCACACAGTACTTCCAGGTGGAGAGATGCCTCGCGCGCTGACGAAGGCCACTCCGATGGCCCAGCCCGAAGAGGCAGAGGCGAAAGTTCCACTGGCTACTGCGAGCCCTTCCCTGAAGACAAGAGGGAAGCAAGGAACGACCAAGTCAAGCCAGAGAAGGTGCCGCGACGGCGGCGCACCATGGCCGACCCTGACTTCTGGACATACAGTGATGATTACTATCGGTACTGCGATGAAGACTCCGACAGTGACAAAGAGTGGATCGCCGCTCTGCGGCGCAAGTACCGAAGCCAAGAGCAGCCTCTGTCTTCCAGTGGCGAAAGCTGGGAGACCCTGCCGGGCAAGGAAGAGTGGGAGGCTCAGCAAGTGAGAGTGAGTGCCAGCAACACTAGCTTCGCTGCTGGAACCAGCGCCGGTGTCTGTACCGGCGCCGGGGCCGGGCCTGGGGCCAGCCACGATGGCGACAAGTATCCTGAAGAAGTTCCCGAGGTGTCGGTTCAGGAGGAGGAGCGGGCGTCTTTGGAAGAAGGCGAGATCCCTTGGCTACAGTATAATGAGAATGAGAGCAGCAGCGAGGGCGATAACGATTCTGGTCCTGAATTGATGCAGCCCGGGGTGTTCATGCTGGATGGCAACAACAACCTAGAAGACGACTCCAGCGTGAGCGAAGACCTCGAAGTGGACTGGAGCCTCTTTGATGGGTTTGCAGATGGGTTGGGAGTGGCCGAAGCCATTTCCTACGTGGATCCCCAGTTCCTCACTTACATGGCGCTTGAAGAACGTCTGGCCCAGGCCATGGAAACGGCCCTTGCACACTTGGAGTCGCTCGCTGTGGATGTAGAGGTGGCCAATCCACCAGCGAGCAAGGAGAGCATCGACGCTCTCCCCGAGATCCTGGTCACTGAAGATCACGGCGCGGTTGGCCAGGAAATGTGCTGTCCTATCTGTTGCAGTGAATATGTGAAGGGGGAGGTGGCGACCGAGCTGCCGTGCCACCACTACTTCCACAAGCCATGCGTGTCCATCTGGCTTCAGAAGTCCGGCACCTGCCCCGTATGCCGCTGCATGTTCCCGCCCCCTCTGTAAAAGACCGAGGCAGTACCCTCCTGGTCCGATTATTTTCCCCATCAGAAATCCACATTATACTGCAGGAGCCCTCTCGAAATTAACAATGAAAATGAAACCAATCAGTAAATTAGACTAAACCTGTTGATTCCTTGTGATTCTTTCCCAGGTGAAAATGGTCGCGTACAAATTACATTCTAAGTCCTATTGTCTTTTAGAGGCTAGAAAGGGAAAATGAAGCTTTCTAAGATGCTACTTGAGATTGCGGGGTGAACATACCTTTTCTAACTTGAAAGTTGAAGTAAATCATATTTTGTTTTCTTTGGTAGACTCTCTGACTGTTATTGTCATGTCAAGTGTATCTGTTTAAGTAAGTCCGAGAGATGAAATCACTTTTGTTGCATGTTATGGGTTAATGTTCTTGTAATTGCAGTGCCGTAAAAAGCTTATTAAAGTTCTTCTTTTGGTTTTCCAAGGTGTAACCAGGTCGTTTGCCTTTCTGTGAAATGGTGCTACCCAGTGACTTTATCATTGATCCGTTGCATTTGCATCAAAAGTAGTTCTTTGCTGTTTCCAACAGCAGAAAAAAAACTTCAGTCTCTCTGGAATTACTGACTTCAATGACAGCAAAAAAAAAAAAAAAAGAGGGTAATTTTTTTTTAAAGTGGGATTTAAGTGTATCATTGGTGAACTATTTACAGTGGAAAAGATCAAATAGGGAAGGAAGGAAAGAAACAATGAGAAAGCAAGAACACTGGTAGAAATAAATCCAAGCTGAGGGCAGATAAGAGTGAGTTAAAAAAAAATCACCTTTGAGAACATAGAGACTCTTGGAATGGTTAAAACGTGAAAGCTGTATGCCAGTTACAAACAGCAACACAGTGACACAGATAGGGCTAGAAAAATATGTGCTGGAAAGAGCTGCAGAAAAACAGAGTGAGCAGCTTTGACATTTGGCCATAGTTGCTTCAGATTTCTCTTTGCCTCTCCTCTCCTCCCCTCTCTCCTTTTTTTTTCTCTTTCTTCCTCCCTCCCTTCTTCCCCTCTCTCCTTCCCTCCTCTCTCTCTCCCTGCTCCCTCTCTCTCCAATAAACGTTTTTCATGCACAGAAGTGCCTCATTTTAGCTCCATAGAGGTAAGCACTAGCCAGCAAATGGTGTGTTTCCTTCTAGTCTGTCTTTGGACACACACAGAGTGTGCATGGATATATGTTGTGTGTGTGTGTGTGTGTATCCAAAACCAATATAAAGTACTTACATTTTCCAAAGCGGACGTAATTGATTGCAACTTGATTTTTTTTGTTCAATGTTGTTTTTGAGACTTAGCCTTTTTGGTCCATGTAGATGTAGTTGGTGCTTTTCAACTACTGTGTACAGAGTACTTAGTTCCATCAGTTACCACTGTATGTCCATTGCCCTATTGGTGAGCCTTGAAGATTTTCCCAGCATTGGGAGGGCATGGGATATACTAATAAGATATCCCTTTGTGCACATGTGTGAGTTTATAGGGGAGTAAATACATGGAAATGAAATTTCTGGGACCCCATGGTTTGTGTATCTTCACCCCCAACTACATTTTGCCAAGTTGTACTAACTGGTGCCTCTACCAACAATTTATTTTTTTAAGATTTATTTATTTTTATTTGAAAGTCAGAGTTACACAGAGAGAGAAGGAGAGGCAGAGAGAGAGAGGTCTTCCATCTGCTGCTTCACTCCCCAGTTGGCTACAACGGCCAGAGCTGTGCCGATCCGAAGCCAGGAGCCAGGAGCTTCTTCTGAGTCTCCCACGTGGGTGCGAGGGCCCAAGGATTTGGGCCATCTACTACTGCTTTCCCAGGCCATAGCAGAGAGCTGGATGGGAAGCAGAGCAGCCGGGACTAGAACCGGCGCCCATATGGGATGCTGGCGCTTCAGGCCAGGGGGTTAACCCGCTATGCCACAGTGCTGGCCCCAAGATTTATTTATTTGAAAGGCAGGGTTACAGAGAGACAGAGGCAGAGAGAGAGACAGAGACAAGTCTTCCGTCCACTGTTCACTCCCCAAATGGCCGCAACGACCAGAGCTATGCTGATCCGGAGCCAGCAGCCAGGAGCTTCTTCTGGGTCTCTCGTGTGGTGAATGCAGGGACCCAAGAACTTGCACTGCTTTCCCAGGCCGTTGAGGACAGCTGGATCAGAAGTGGAGCAGCCAGGACTTGAACTGGTGCCCATAGGGTATGCCAGCACTGCAGTTTACCTGCTATACCACAGTGTCAGCCCCCCATACCAACAATTTATAAGACCTATTTTCCCACATCTCCTACAGCCTGGATATTGTGACTGTTCCATTTCATGAGCAAGCAGTTTTTCATAATCCGTAGCTTGGGCTAGGAAGAGAAGAAACGGGAATACTCCTGTGCAATTGGCGTGCATGGCAACTACAGCAGCCACCAAGCAACACACAAGTGTCTCACATCCTTCAGCCCAGCTTGGGTACTGTTGTGACGTGGAATTCATACTAGGTAGCAGTTAAAACTGGTATTTAGTGATGCAGAATAGGGTCCCAGGCACGTTAAGTCAAAACAGCATATGTACAGTCTTAATGTAAAAGAAAGCAAGAGTTAACTACATATGAAAAGGCCTGAGAGCAGGGCATCACTGTGGCATAGACAGTAAAGCCGCCTCTTACAGTGCCAGCATTCTGTATAGGTGCCGGTTCAAGTTCTGGCTGCTCCACTTCCAATCCCAGCACAGCTCTGGCCATTGTGACCATCTGAGGAGTGAACCAGTGGGTGGAAGAACTTTCTCTCTCTGCCTCTCTTTCTCTCTCTGTATAACTCTGACTTTCAAATAAATAACTAAAATTTTTTTACAAAAAAAGATGGGGCCAGCACTGTGGCACAGTGGGTTAACACCCTGGCCTAAAGTGCCGGCATCCCATATGGGCGCCGGTTCCAGTCCCAGCTGCTTCTCTTCCGAGCCAGCTCTCTGCTATGGCCTGGGAAAGCAGTAGAAGATGGCCCAAATCCTTGGGCCCCTGCACCCACATGGGAGACCCGGAGGAAGCTCCTGGCTCCTGGCTTCAGATCAGTGCAGCTCCGGTCGTTGATGCCAATTGGGGAGTGAGCCAGTGGATGGAAGACCTCTCTCTCTCTCTCTCTCTCTCTCTCTCTGCCTCTCCTTCTCTCTCTGTAACTCTGACTTTCAAATAAATAAATAAATCTAAAAAAAAAAAAAGAAAAGGCCTGGGGTACTTCCAAAACTTTGTGGGAAATTTGGAAATCCATGCATAGTTTGTTCATTGTACACATCTTTGATGATTTTTGAACTTTATGTATGAATTTCTGATTTTTTTGTGCTGAAGGAAACAGCTTTTAGAGCCCATTTTCTAAGAACTTTTGGAAATATCTTCTTAACCTAAGTGACGGCAGTGGTCCCCTCTGTGGGGAAGGGACAGGGAGGGGAAGGAGCAAGGAAGGGGGCTTCTGATTTTTCACCTGAAGTGATGATGTCAGTGTATTAACAAAAGCCAAATCAAAAGTTGTCCAAGTTTTTTTTTTTTAGAGTTATTTATTTTACTTGAAAGTCACAGTTACGGGGGCCAGTGCTGTGGCACAGCAGGTTAACGCCCTGGCCTGAAGCTCTGGCATCCCGTATGGGCGCGGGTTGGAGACCCGGCTGCTCCACTTCTGATCCAGCTCCCTGCGAATGCACCTGGGAAAGCAGTGGAGGATGGCCCAAGTCCTTGGGCCGCTGCACCTGCATGGGAGACCTGGAAGAAGCTCCTGGCTCCTGGCTTCAGATCAGTGCAGCTCTGGCCATTGCGGCCAACCGGGGAGTGAAGCAGCAGATGGAAGACCTCTCTCTCTCTCTCTCTCTCTCTCTCTCTCTCTCTTTCTCTCTCTCTCCCTCTACTCTCTCTGTGTAACTCTGACTTTCAAATAAACAAATAAATAAATAAATCTTTTAAAAAAGTCACAGTTACACAGAGAGAGAAGGAGAGGCAGGGAGAGAGAGGTCTTGCATCTGCTGCTTCACTCCCCAGTTTGCTGCAACTGCCAGAGCTGAGCCCTTCCAAAGCCAGGAGCCAGGAGCTTCCTCTGGGTCACCCACTCGGGTGCAGGGGCCCAAGGACTTGGGCCATCTTCCGCTGCTTTCCCGGGCCATAGCAGAGAGCTGCAGCCGGGACTCGAACTGGTGCCTATATGGGATTCTGGCACTTCAGGTGGCAGCTTTACCCGCAGCCACAGTGCTGGCCCCGTTGTTCAAGTTTTCAAAGGGAAAGATGTCATTCTTCTTCTTACAGCAAGCACAGAAATATGGATAGAAACCACAATCCCTTTTTCTGCAAAGGGTTGAACTGATATTCACGACTTTGCTCCTAATGAGCCATTCTCTGTTCTCTGCTGGCCTTCAGCCAGCACCTCAGCTGGCCATGGAAACCCCAAATCTTTGAACTTGGAAATGTCCTTGGAGAATCCTTACTGGGTGGGGTTGTGGTGCTTTGCCATTAACCTTTCCTGTGGCCTAATTGGCACCACACAAAGAGGTATTTTAGTAGCACCTTTGGGTCCTGATCATCTTTCTCTCTGCTCTCACTGGCAGACAGTTGCCTACCCAGTGCCCCAAAGTCCACTGTTGGTGTCAGCAGGGGGCCTGAGGAGCAGGATCCTGAATGTTTGCCCCTGTGGTACCGTGGTGGGAGTCCGGGAGTGCAGTAGCACAGGCGCTATGCTGACAGTGCTGGTGGCCAGTAGTTCCAGTGGTAGGTTCTGACTGTCCCTGGCTGCCTCGTTCCTTTGTCGCTGCCCATTTGATTCACCACCCTTCCCGACAATTCCCCCAGCTTCTCCATAGCTTTCCAAGAAAACATTTTCTGATTACATTAACTACAGTTAGTTTCTGTTGTTTGTGATGAAGAACCCCAAATGGCACACTGGCTGAGACTGTATGTAGCTTGCCTTTGCACGTGTTTTCCTAGTCATATGAGCTATCCCAAATGACCAAGGGTCAGGCAATTTCTGTTTAGAATGGCAGTGGACCCATTTTTAGCACTTGGAGCCAGGGTTCTAGAAGCACAGGTCTTGGGGGCCTCTGGAAACAAGGCAGTCATTTTTGAAAGTGAGTTGTTTGGCATGTTCATTGAAGGCGCCACCCACCACACGCTACTTTTTTTTTTTTTAAGAAAGAGTTACACAGAGAGAGAAGGAGAGGCAGAGAGAGAGGTATTCCATCCTCTGGTTCAC
This sequence comes from Lepus europaeus, assembly GCF_033115175.1. Taxonomy (NCBI): domain Eukaryota; kingdom Metazoa; phylum Chordata; class Mammalia; order Lagomorpha; family Leporidae; genus Lepus; species Lepus europaeus. Next base: position 87,047,398 of record NC_084850.1, read on the forward strand.
TCCCCAATTGGCTGCAATGGCTGGAGCTGCACCGATCCAAAGCCAGGAGCCAGGAGCTTCCTCTGGGTCTCCCACGCGGGTGCTGAGGCCCAAGGACTTGGGCCATCTTCTACTGCTTTCCCAGGCCATAGCAGAGAGCTGGATCAGAAGTGGAGCAGCCAGAACTAGAACTGGCGCCCATATGGGATGCCAGCACTACAGGCGGTGTCTTTACCCGCTGCACCACAGTGCTGGCCCCCATACTACTTCTTGCTTTGGGGCAATGAAATGGGTAGTCCTAAATTTCGGTCACTAATTTGGAGCATAAAGTACTGTATTTTACAAGAGAGCACCCTAACTTCCTGTGGTTGTCTCCCCAGCTGAACCCTTCTCTTAGCCCTTTCTGTTCCACAGACATGCCCAGGGATGTCTGGCCTGAAATGTCCTTTCCAGCCATTTCCAGTCCTATCCATCCCATCCAAAGTTCATGTGCCAGCTCCGGGGCTGGGGTGGGGGGGATACTCTGAGAGCCCCTAGCTCCTTCCCTCTCTGTGACTCTGGTCTTTGTAAGTCCCTGAAGTCAGGAGCTATGTCAGAGGCTTTCCTATAGCCCTGGCCTTGCAGTGCTTGGCAAATAAGTGTTAAGCAACACGTGGCAACAGGGTGACTAGATGATGCTCCTGAAGTTAGACTTGGACAGGGGCTGTGTTCAGACAGAGCTTAGGAGGAGCCCCAGGGAACTGACCCAAGTAGGTTTGTGTGACCTGGCATTAGTCTCACTTACACTGCAGCCTCTTGAAACCCCAGCACTCCTCCTCCCTCCCTCCCTCCCACTCTCTCATCCCCCCAATCTCTGCCCCACTTTCTGTTGATCCTAATGAGTTAGGACTAGGGTTCTCAGGCCCACTTCTCAGGTGTTTATCTGAAGATAGAGAAATCCATGGCAGTGAGCCTCCGCACACCCTCTTTGGGGCCTGCATTTGAACCTCTGACAAACATGGAGCTTGCAGGGCATTTGCTCAATTGGCGCCAGCTTTGGACAAGGCCCGTCATGGAGCTAGCTGAGTTATGGGGCCCCCCGTGCCCCCTTTTCAGCCTCCCTTGGCGGTCACGTCTGCACAACAGCACTTTGCATGCCTCCTGACCTGTTTTCCTCCCCGTGGACTCCACTGGCCAAAGAGGGTTAGTCAAACAATAGTGAGGCTTTGCAACGTCTTCCATTTGGATAAGAGTTCCCCAGACCCCGTCTTGTTCAGCCATTTCTCTAGGCTCTTCCAGCCACCGCAGCAGATGAGTGATAAGAAAGCCAAAGTTCAGAAGGGCAGTGGTGCTCTGGAGACAGGGTTTGAGTATGCATGCTTTGGGGGAAGGGCGGCAGGGGTGTCCTCTCCCTGCCCGTGGTGGGGAGCAGCAGGCAGGATCAGGACTTTGGCACAAAAGCTGGCTGTACGTAGACTCCATTCAGGCCTTCTAGTGAAAGGTCCCACGTGCTGCCAGCCTCCTAGCAGCCTGGGAACACGCTGACAAGAGGGTGGGAGAGGAGAAATAGGACACAGATATGCCAAAGGTTCTTCCCCAGGAGTTGGGGACTTAGAGATGGTGTCTGCTCATAGGGCATCAGAGACCTGTGACTGACAAGGAGCCTGGGAGCCACCCTGAAGGCAGGTCTAGACTGTGGCACCAAACACATAGAGACCAACCTTTAGAGACCCAAAGGGAACCAAGGCCAAGGCACTGCTCGGTCTAGAACAAGCTGGGGATTCCAAGTTCACTAGTTGAGTTCAAGTAGTTAGTGAGCTTGTGCCTATGATGTGTTTGGCCAGGGCCTGCAAGGCTTAGTCCTCTCAAAGTGTGAAAGATAGGCTTGTAAAGAGGGGGTTGGGATTTTCCATGGGAATTGCACTCACTGCGCAGGCCAACTCAGAGTGTGCTGGAGCTAATGCCAGGGCTGGTTTTCTGAGGCATCTGGAAGGAGCCCACTTATTCCTAAAGTGGGGGCTGGCACCCACCAGGCAAGAACAGAGGAAGAGGGAACAGGGTGGGCCCTATCAACACTGTCATCCTCTCACTTGGCACCATTTGCTTGCAGGGTCCTTTAGTGAAATGTATTAACATTTCAAATCCACATAACTCTCTGGCCCAGCCATTCCACTAGTAGGAATTTATCCTACATGAGTGAGGGCACAAGGTTGTTTGGATAAGGGTATTTATTGTTGCATTGTTTATAGAAGCAAGAGATGGGAAGGCGTTTAACATCCATCACTTGGGGCCTGGTTAAATAAATGATGGCACAGCCTGTACCCAGCGTGAGACAGCTCCATGGTGACTGTGGTCAAGAGTATTCAAAAAGCAAGAAGTTGCAACAGCAAGGCAGCAATAGCTAGGCCCAGTTATTGCCATTTGTGGCTTCCCAAAGATAGGAGCGTATCTGTGCTTAATTGTACGCAGAGATGTCTCTGGGAAGATACATCAGAAACAGGCCAAGGTCAGGGATAAGAAGGAACCATGTCACTCTGTTCTTTTTCCCCTTTGCTGTGTGTTTTCAGAATTGTTCCCCTCTCCTTCCCTCCCCTCCCCTCCGCTCCACTCTTGTCCGCTCCTCCCCTCCCCTCCCTTCCCCTTTCCTTTCTTTCTTTTACCATATGTGTACATGACAGAGAGGGAAGTGGGGGCAGAGATCTCAGGCAAAGGAACTGAATGATCAAAAGCCTGGAAGTTTGACATAGTCTGGAGTGTGTAGTGTGTGTGTGTGTGTGTGTGTGTGGCCTTGAATTGTGGAACAGAGACTCTCCCATCACTTCCAGGCATGAGGTGGAAAGTGGGCTTTCAGGACACAAGTGGTAAAATGGCCGACAGGACTCAGCCAACGGGCCAGGCTCCTTGGGAACCAGAAATGTCACCTGGAGCAGGCCTCCTCGGGGAGAAGGGAAGTGCAGGCTAGCTGGTCTCAGGAAGATGTATGTGGTCAAGAGCCGAAAGATGGCCAGCACCCAGGGCACATGCACCTGAGCTCAGGCCTCTGAAACAGGTGTCCCTGTTTGTGTGTGCTACAGAAAGGTTTCTTTCTGTTTTGGGGGGCAATTTTAAAAAAAAAGCCCATGGATTATTTATTTATTTATTTATTTGAAAGAGAGAGAGATTTTTCCATCTGCTGGTTTACTCCCCAAATGGCTGCAATGGCCAGGGCTGGGCCAGGCTGAAGCCAGGAACCAGGAGCTTCTTCTGGGTCCCCCACATGGGTGCAGGGGCCCAAACACTTGGGAGGGAGCTGGATCAGAAGTGGAGCAGCCAGGACACAAACCTATATGAGACACCAAAGTTGCAGGTGGTGGCTTAATTCACCATGTTATAATGCTGGCCTCAAGAGGGATATGTGTGTGTGTGTGTGTGTGTAGAGGGGCAATTCTTTTTTTTTCTTTGTTAAAGATTTATTTTATTTATTTGAGAGGTAGAGTTACAGACAGAGACAAAGAGAGAGGTCTTCCATCCACTGGTTCACTCCCCAAATGGCCACAACAGCTAAAGCTATGCATATCCAAAACAAGGAGTCAGGAGCTTCATCCAAGTCTCCCACGTGAGTTCAGGGGTCAAAGCACTTGGGCCATCTTCTGCTGCTTTCCCAGGTGTATTAGCAGGGAGATGGATGGGAGGTGGAGCAGCCGGGACTTGAACCGGTGCCCATATGTGATGCCAGCACTGTAGGCTGCAGCTTTACCCGCTATGCCACAACGCTGGCTCCTGGAGGGAGCAATTCTTAAAAATTCTCTTCAAGGAGCCAGTGATTGCATTAAAAAGTTAGTTTTTTAAAAAAATATTTATTTATTCACTTGAAACACAGAATTACAGAGATATGAAAAGAGAGACATGCAGAGAGAAAGGTCTTCCAACCACTGATTCGCTTCCCAAATGCCTACAATAGTCAGGGCTGGGCCAGGCCAAAGCCAAGAGCCTGGAACTCCATCCAGGTCTCCCGTGTGGGTGGCAGGGACCCAGGAACTTGGAGCATCTTCTGCTGCCTCCCCAGGCGCATTAGCAGGGAGCCTGATCAGAAATGGAGCAGCTGGGACTTGAACCGGCGCTCTGATAGAGGATGCCTGTTTGCACATGGCTTAACTACAAAAGAGCGGAGAGGGGAGGAGTGAGAATACAATTGGGATGTTGCCGAAACACTGACTGACACCTCTGAAGCTGGCATATTTCTGAGGGAAGCCAAATAAATCCTGGTTGGCCATGCTGGTCCTCGCTCAGAGTTGGGAAGAGACTTGGCCCCTGGGCACTGGGTCCTGGTGCTGGGATGGGAAAGTTTTCGTTCTAATTAGCTGTGAGCTTTGAATGAGACACGTGCCTGCTCTCAGCCTCAGCTGGCTTATTTATAAAAATGGGACACTCAAGGCCGTGCAGTGGCACAGCGGGTAAAGCCGCTGCCTGCGGTGCTGGCATCCCATATGGGAGCTGGTTCGAGTCCCGGCTGCTGCATTTCCGATCCAGCTCTCTGCTATGACCTGGGAAGGCAACAGAAGATGGCCTAGGTTTTTGGGCCCCTGCATTCATTTGGGAGACCCGGATGAAGCTCCTGGCTCCTGGCTCCTGGCTTCGGATTGGCCCAGCTCTGGCTGTTTTGTCCATTTTGGGGAGTGATCCAGCGGATGTAAGATCTCTCTCTCTCTTTCTCTCTAACTCTGCCTTTCAAATAAATAAATAAATCTTTTTCAAAAAATGGGACAGTCAGAGTGAGCAAATGAAATCACGAATGGACAAAATTTGTCATGTGCACATTGGGGATTGCTGATTTTAAGTCATGCCTCCTCCCTCGCGGGCTGGTGCAGCAAAGAGCCCAAGGTTCTGAAGGAGAACAGGAGCACTGGGTGAATGCAGAGCCCCAACTCATCAGTCTGTCCCCAGCAGCTCATCCAGGCTGACTCCCAAGTCCTGGCCACGGGTCTGGAGAGCAGTGCTTCGCAGGAGGCCTCCACATTCCCCTGGGAAGCTGAGGGCAGCAAGATGGGGGAGGAGGAGGAGGAAGCAAAATGTTTGCTATGTTTTTTTCTGTACAATTGCCTCTGCTGGCCAGGGCCCTCTGCTCACTGCTGTTTGCATGCGCAGATGGTGGCGGCAGCAGCGGCAGCCCTGTCGGTGGAGGGCTAGGCTTCCTGCATTGCATGCCCACCCCAACCAGGCCCGCTGAGGAATGTGGGCTGGTCCCGGCTGGATGGGCTCTGTGTCTCCTCCGGCCCCTCCTAGAGCCCCAGCCTGACCCCTCGTCAGGCCCAGATGAAGGAGCTTCTGTGTCATGGGGCCCTGCCCAATTAGACATGGCTGCCACTTCGACTCCGCCCTCGCAGGCTGGGCACCAGGAGGGAAAGAACGGCCCAAGGCTTGCCCGGACTCCTGCAGGCTGACAGGCTGGGAGCTCCTCTCAGTCTGTGGGGGTCGGATGTGCCTCCTGCTCGCTTTGTTCCCAAGGGGAAGAGTTGCAGAGCGCAGGTTTGCAGGCCAGCAAGGGCAGGGAGGGGGCATCCGGGGGAGGGGGGCTCCATGGCCCGATGCTTGATTCTGAAGATGCACACGTGCAAATCTGATGGACCTCCTATCCTCATCTGGTGCTGGCTCTGCGGAGGTGGAGTTTGTGCATTGGTTGCATACGGGTAGCTAGCAGGACGCACATGGGCACCTAGAGAAATGTCTCACACGAGGGGGGTTAAATGGACCTTCTTCCCTTCCCTGAATAGGGGGGCTTCTCTGTCTTTTCTCTGTTTTTCCTCTCCTCTGGGCTCAAAGGGTTACTTGACCTCTCGCAGCCTCAGTTTCCGCATCAGTAAAATGGGGGCGTTCACCTCATGGGAGTATGGCAAAGGGGCCACAGGGGACTGGCGCAGCGGCAGCACGCAGAAGGCACTCCTCAGGGCAGCTTCCTTCCCGTATTTATGAAGTGCTTCCGTTTGTGGAGCACTGGGGAATCCAACAGTTAGGAACACAGGCTCTGCCCTCAAGCAGTCTGATGGGCTGTGGTCCTCTTGGCCCTTAGCCCAGGCTGACCCTTGAGCCCTCATTGGCTGGAGCACACCATCTGGAGCCAGCACTCCCTGGGCAGCCTGCAGCCTGCTGAGCGCTTCTGTAAACATCACACCCCAGAATTTCCACAACAGCTCTCTAAGGAAGATGCTCTGGTCGCTAGTCTCAAAGATGCTGGCCTTCAGGTCCCAGCTGATCGTTTCACTTGCTCTGTACCTCGGTTTTCTCATCTGTAAAATGGGAGTTAAATCATAGTAGCTCCCTTTGCTCTTTTTGTTTTTGTTCTTACAAAGATTTATTGATTTATTTATTTGAAAGGTACAGTTAGAGAGAGAGAGAGAGAGAGAGAGAGAGGGAGGACAGAGATAAAGGTCTTCCATCGGTTGGTTCATTCCCCAAATGGCCGCAATGGCTGGAGCTGGGCTGATCCGAAGCCAGGAGCCAGGAGCTTCTCTCATGAAGGTGCAGGGGCCCAAGGACTTGGGCCGTCTTCCTCTGCTTTCCCAGGCAACATCAGAGAGCTGGATCAGAAGAGGAGCAGCCAGGACTCAAACCGGCATCCATATGGGATGTCAGTGTTGTAGGCAGCAGCTTAAGCCTCTCTGCTACAACCCCAGCCCCTCCCTTTGCTCTTGCTAACTGCTCGGCTACTGTCTGCTTCCTACCGTTGAGATTACTGAATCCTGTGCCTGTGTTTCCTCTGACAGACAGGCCTCTGCTAGCTAATCAGAGCGCTGCTGCATTTCGCCAGCTGGCTTCTTGACAGAGTCATTGCAAGCACCAATTGCCATTTTCTTGTGATCGGACCTGCTGCCTCCTGGCAGGCTGGGTTCTTGTAACTCCATTTATCATCAGACCCTGTGTGACTCCACCTTTTAAATAACGACATTAACAGCACTAAGAGACTGCCTTGCTACCTGACAATTTAAAACAGCCACACATTTAATCCTGCCATTAGTTGTACAAGGTAGGTACAATCATCACCCCCATTTTTCATACCAGAAAACTGAGGCCCAGAGAGTTTAAGTGCTCGCTCCAGGCACACACAGCCAGAATGCAAACAGCCTGGCAGGCTGGCCCCAGAACCACTGCTGCTAACTGTTATGTTTTGGCTGATCCAGTTGGCTGCATGCTCCATGGATTTCGTCACAGCTAAATCTTAAGCGGCTACCACAGTGGCTGGCATACGTAAGCGCTTACTAAATAGTGGTTGAATGAGTGAATGAGTGAATGAATGAATGACGGAATGAAGCCAGCTAAAACAGGGTGGCAGCCGTGAAGCTATAGAGGTGAGCCAGATTGGAGAGATAAAGAGAGAGAAGGGACCAGATTGGGACACAGCTCCAGCGGTGGCGGGATGATGAGGTCATTGACTGAGATAGGAACCCCAGAGGAGGGACAGAATGCTGGGGTGTGGGCAGAGGCATGGATGAATTCGGTTCAGGATGTGTGGACTCAGGGGGTGCCTTTGAAACACGCAAGGGGCCGGCCGGCCCCTCCCCCGGGCCCTCCCCCTTCAATCACGCACTACACTGCAGGGCCCAGGGCCTTCGGGCCCGTCCTACTGGGAAGGAAAGGAAGGCCCCTTTGATGGTGGGAAGGGGAGGGGGAGGTCTTTATAAACCAAACAAACGCGTCCACAGTGCCTGCCCACCTCCCCGCCGGCCCCTGCCGCCTGCTCCCTGCCAAGGTGAGCTCTGACAGGGCGACTTGTCATCTTTTCAACACCTCATTTTCCCCTCCTGACTCACTGCCCAGGGAGAGGCCCTTCCTGTTTGCACACCTCGGGGGCTAGGCCGGGAGGAGGAACAAAAACAGCCTTCATGGCGGAGGGGGAGGGGAAGGGCCTGGGAGAGGGGCTGAGGGAAGAGGAAGAGAGGGAAGAGACGAGGCTGGGGGGGGGGGGGGCGAGGAGAGCAGAATTAGGGATCCAGAGCAGGGTTAGGGACTCCCCTCCTGCCTCCCCTTGGCCCATCCTGGGATCACGCGCACGCGCACGCGCGCCGTCCTGACTGCTTCGTGGCACTGGGGAGTGTTGATTCCCAGGTCAGCCCGTGGAGGTCAGGACCCGCGCTGAGCTTAGAAACGCGCCACTGTCACGTCCTTCCGACCTCCAGCGGAGGCTTGGGCCTAGACTTGCCTATCCCAGAACCCCTTGCTCAGTTGCCATTCCCTCAGCCAGCCTAGGCCCAAGGGATTTTTCCCCCCAAGCTTCCCCACACCATTTTTCTCTGGGTCTCTAGGTCAGCAGTATGCATCCCTTGGTCCCTAGGCCCACGGCTCCTCCCCAGCCCCCCCATCTCCCCCTCCTCGGAGCCCCACCCCCACCAGCAGCCCCCGGCAGGTAATTCCCGTCCTCCCCCCCCCCCCCCCCGCCCCTTGCCCTGCGCTGGGAACAGCTTCGCCCCTCCCCCTCCCTCCCCCAATCGGCTCCCACGTGGGGAGCCCAGCTCCCAGGACGGGGCTGCCCCATTCTCTGAGCGCTCCTCCATTGTCCTCCGCCTGTCACTCACGCATGGCATTAGCATTTCTAAAGCTCCCTCCCCTCCTCGCCTCTTTGGCTCTGCCTGGGCCAGGGAACTTAGCCCTATAGAAGGAGGAACAATTACAACTAACCTTCAAGAGCACTTTAGAGTATATAATTCACTTTTCTATATAGCCCTTTCATTTACTTCGTCCAGCAGCTCTTGGGGGGGGGGGGGGTAGCGCAGGGGGCGGCAAGACGGGATACTGCTGACATCCACCGAAGTTCCTGTGAGTTGCCCAAGGTCATGAAGTAATTTCCAAAGCCAAGATTTCCACTCAGGTTTGTGTGTGATGCCAGCGGCCACATTCTTTCCACTACACCACCTTGCATCTCTGTCAGGCTGCTTGCTTCTGCTTGGCTGGGCTTGCTTGCTTTTTTATTTTAAGATTTTATTTTTATTTTATTTATTTGAAAGGCAAAGCTACAGAGAGAGAGAGAGACATCGTCCATCTGTTGGTTCACTCCCTAAATGGCCGCAACAGCCAGGGCTGGGCCAGGCTAAAACCAGGAGCCAGGAGCTTCTTCTTGGCCTCCCTCATGGATTCAGACCCTGTCATCTGGGCCTCTGGGTGCCTCCCATTTAATTCCCCAGCACATAGCCCAGAAGTGCACGCGCATGCATGAGTGCGTGTGCGTGTGTGTGTGTGTGTGTGTGTAGGTAGGGAGTGATGTGTATACAGTGAAGGATGGGACCAGGCCCCTCAGGGAGCTGAACTATATATTTTTATCTATTTATTTTTATTATTTATTTGAAGGGCAGAGTTACAGAGAGAGAGAAAGAGAAGAAGACAGAGGGATCTTCCATCCGCTGGTTCACTCCCCAAATGGCTGCAATGGCCAGGACTGAGCCCATCCAAATCCAGAACCCAGGAGCTTCTTCCAGGTCTCCTTTGTGGGTGCAGGGGCCCAAGCACTTGGGCCATCATCTGCTGCTTTTCCCAGGCCATAGCAGAGAGCTGGATCGGAAGTGGAGCAGCCAGGAGTTGAACCAGCGCCCATATGGGATGTCAGCGCTGCAGGAAGCATCTCTACCCACTATGCCACAACACTGACCTCTTGGCTGGGCTTTCTTAAAAGGTGAGCATGGTGGTTTGGTACTCCTGGGGGCATTAATCCTGGAGCCAGTCCACAGAGGAGGCCTTGGGTTTCACCACGGCCAGCAGGCCTGGGCTAGGAGGGGATGCCTTCTTTGGGCCTCAGCCTATGCAACACACCCCAGGCCTAAAATGCAACTGGGGCAAATGGTTAAAGACACCCAGGAGATAGCCAGATTCATATCCCAGCTCTGTCATTTAGCAGTTTGATGCCCTTGGCAACTTAATTTATCTGTGGCTCAGGATCTGCCTCCACACGGCCAGGAGGATGATAATGGACCTACCTGATAGAGTTGTCTTGAGCATGAAATGAGTCTCTCTGCATAAAGGACCTAGAACAAGGACCTAGACAGTGCTGGATGAGCCTGTTAGCATTCCTTGTGCACAATGCTCCTTGGAGCAGGTGCATGGCCTGAGCAGAGTAGCATTGTTATCTGGCAGCCTGGGGTTCAAATCCTGGCTCTGCTGCAGATTAGCTGTGTGGCTTTGGCTAAATGACTTGACATTCTCTGGGTACCTTGGTAGTAAATTGGAGATAATTATAGTTTCTACTTCCCAGAGTTGTTATGAAGATGAACATGTGCACACGTGTTTTTTGCCTGGGAAAGCAGTAGAAGATGGTTCAAGTGCTTGGGCCCCTGCACCCAAATGGGACACTTGGAAGAAGCTCCTGGCTCCTGGCATCAGCCTGGCCCTGCCCCAGCCCTCGTGGCCATTTGCAGAGGGAACCAGCAGATAGAAGAGTCTCTCTCTCTCCACCAATCTGCCTTTTGAATACATAAGTAAATAAATCTTTATTTTAAAAGGTATACACTATAGAGCCTATATACTTTAAACATTATTATTGGATACACTGTTGGGGCACAGCAGGTTAAGCTGTGGCATGCAATGTTGGCGTCACATATCTGAATGCAGGTTCGAGTCCAGGCTGCTCCACTTCTGATCCAGCTTCCTGTTCATGTGCCCGTTTGCAATTCCATTATCTTATGGGGTCCTTCCTTGTGACCCCTCTGGGGGCTCTGTAGAGAAGTCTCTGTTAGAAAGGATGAAACCTGGCTGAGGTCCCATAGCCAGGAGTGGAGGCTGAACTTTTCGAAGACCCCTTGTATGCATGGGTTTCAAAACTTTTGCAACAAAGTAAACTTATCATTTCATTTCATATCCAACGAACTTTTGGAAATATCCTCATACAGCAGCCCATACAAAGATTTTATTATGGTTCATGAACTGGAAGTAGAATACCTATTTTAATTCTACAGCAGCATGTGACATTTGTGATAAGGAGGTCACTGGACTCCATGGTGACTGTAAACAGCCTATATTTTCTCTTTCTTTTTTAAAGATTTTTTTAAAGGTTTCTTTACAGAGGCAGAGTTACAGAGAGAGAGAGAGAGAGAGAGAGAGAGAGAGAGAGAGAGGTCTTCCGTCCACTGGTTCACTCTCCAAATGGCTGTAATGGCCAGAGCTGGGCCGATCCGAAGCCAAGTGCCAGGAGCTTCTTCTGGATCTCCCATGTGGGTGCAGGGGCCCAAGCACTTGGGCCATCCTCTGCTGCTTTTCCCAGGCCACAGCAAGGAGCTGGATTGGAAAAGGAGCAGCTGGGACCCGAACCGGCTCCCATATGGGATGCTGGTACTGCAGGTGGAGGCTTAACCTGCTGTGCCACAGCGCTGCCCCCCCCCCCCGGCTATGTTTTCTATAGCAGAATAATACTAATCAGCCAACATTGCTCCAACTGGATTATAACTGGCTCAGATCACTTGAAAACACCCGGTCTTCTCACATCTCAGGATTAAAATCCTAGTAAAAACATTTCTCAAGTGGAAAAAAATGTTTCTGTTAAAGCCAATGAATGACTGGCTTTAACAGACTGGAGGTAGGGATTGGGTGGTGGGAAATCACAGAATTCCCAAGGGTGTGTGTAGTTTGTAAACACACATCCATGGTGCCTCATGCTCTCTGCATGGGCTAACCCCCAGAAGGCCCAGCTTGTAGCATACCCAGGTTCTGGTTGATGTGGGAGCCACAGAACCTGGAGACAGATGTGCGTGAGCAAAGACTGAGAAACATGGAGCCAGCAGGGTGACTGTCCAAGGCCAAGTGCCACCATCCATTGGTTATGAGGAAGGAAGGGCCAAGCTTCATGTAACCACATGTATTTCCAGAAGAGGCAGGAAAGGCCACCTTTGAAAAAAAAGATTTACTTATTTTATTTGAGAGGCAGTTATAGATGGAGAGTGAGAGACAGAGACAGCGAGAGAGAGAGAGAGAGAGAGAGGTCTTCCATCAGCCATCTGCTAGTTCACTCCCCAGATTGCTGCAATGACTGGAGCTGTGCTGATCTGAAGCCAGGAACCAGAAGCTTCTTCCTGGTCTCCCACATGAGGTGCAGGGGCCCAAGTATTTGGACCATCCTCCGCTGCTTTCTCAGGCGCACCAGCAGGGCGCTGGATTGGAAGTGGAGCAGCCGGGACTCTAAACGGCACCCATATGGGATGGTGGCAACATAAACCTGTTATACCACAATGCTGGCTCCAAGGCCACCGTTTTATGGTCAGGGGATATGGGGCGCTGCAGGTGCTCATCATGCTTCGTGAGTACTGCATCACTTTGAGAACTTCTCGGCCTTTACTACTAGCTAAGATAGCACGTGCATGCAGGCAGACAGGAGGCAGGTAGCAGTGCAGTGTTGAAGCTGCAAGGGTCTTTAGGCCAGTCCTCTCACTGTAGCATCATTGTGATGTTTAGAGACGGCAAGGTCCTTACCACTCCCTAGAGACTTATCATTAGCACCGAAAGTCGCTTAACTCCCAAGTCCCTATCCTTCCTGTGTTGCTTGTACAGTACACCCACCCCACTTCTGAGTCACTCTCGTTCTCCTCTGTACCCTGGGCTCCTTGCCCACACTGTGGCCCTGGATCTCTGCTGTTCAAGGAGGTGGCCGCTGAGTCCTTGACATGGGCCTTGTTGGAGTTTGGAAGACTTAGCGTGGAAAGAAAAAAAGTCAAATATCTCTTAAGTAATTTTCGTATTGATGACATGCAGAAATGATCATATTTCAGATATGTCTAGTAATGTAAAAGATATTATGAAATTGCATCTCACTGGAATGTGTTTTACATGTTGTTTTTTTTTTTTTTTAACTTTAGCTACTAGCAAATTCCCTATGTGGCTTGCCATTATATTTCTCCTGGACAGCACTGTGTTAAATCTCCAGTGGAAGTAGCAGTGTTGTCAGCAGAGGTGCCCTAGACAGAACAGGACGAGTAATGGGGGAGGGTCCCAGCAGATGGCAAGAGGCCAAGTCATGGCCTGGCAGGCAGAAGGGCCAGTGAGTCCAGGGTCGGGGGCTGGGCAGGAATTGGGCAGGGTAGGGGCAGCCAATGGAAGTATAGCCACAAGGCACGGGGTTTTGGAGGCCTGACTACAATCCTGGGAAGACAGGACAGCAGCCCTGCAAGGCGGGGATTATGAGCTGCGTCAGTATCCTGGGGTGAGTCCCAGTTCTTGCACTTGCTATCTGTGAGACTGTGGAGCAGTTACTTAACCTCTCTGTGCCTGAGCTTTCTCGGGAGGAAAATGAGAGCAATGCTAAGAGTTTCTGGGTCATAGGACACGTGTCAAGCTCTTGGAACACATAGTAAATGTTCCAAAGGTGTTAGATATCTATTTTTTAAAGATCTTATTTTATTTGTTTGAGAGGTAGAATTACAGACAGAGAGAGAGACAGAGAGAGAGGTCTTCCATCTGCTGGTTCACTCCCCAAATGGCCGCAATGCCTGGAGCTGCGCTGATCCAAAGCCAGGAGCCAGGTGCATTTTCCCGGTCTCCCATGTGGGTGCAGGGGCCCAAGGACTTGGGCCATCTTCTACTGCTTTCCCAGGCCACAGCAGAGAGCTGAATCAGAAGTGGAGCAGCCGGGACTAGAACCGGCACCCATATGGAATGCTGGCACACAGGCGGAGGATTAACCTACTGTGCCATGGCGCCGGCCCCTAGATATCTTTTGGTCTTACTTGTCAGGTAAGCCAGCAGTGAACATGCCCCTTTAGGTTAGGCACAGATTGGGGTGAAGCCAGTCATAAGGCGTGCTGGCATCCAAGCCAGGCATCCAGAGACCCTCGTAATGCTCCAGCTAAGCTTGGAGGTCGACCCCAGGGACCGGAGTGATGGCTCTGCAGCCATAGCTCTGGACCTAAAGAGGCTGCAGGCCCGGGAAATCAGGCAGCTAAACCCAGCATGACCCCCCCTTCACTTTCTGGAAACATTTCTAGATGTGAGAGGCTTTGTCCCAGCCCTGCCCCTGCGTGGGGATCCTGGGCCTTGGCGCTGAGAGGGAGAATCGCACGGAGACATCTAAATCCCTCTGTCTCTAGCTCAAATAACAAGCCCCAGCTCTGGCTGCAAGGCGAGAAAACGGCACTTGACTGCTCCAAATGCTGCCTTTTCTGTTTGCGCTTGTGTCTAGGCTTCGAGCGCTTGGCTGGGCAGACACGACTCTCCATTGATATTCTCAGTCATGCACAGGAGTTTAGCTTCTCTCCCCTCCCATCATAATGGGGTTGCAGTCCGGGCCTGGCTCTTCAGATAGCTGAGGCCCATAGAGTGTGTCCTTTCACTCTCTCCTCCTGCGCGCCACTATGCTGGAAGCCCCGCAGAGAGGCAAGCACAAGTGGCCATAGTAGACGCAGTACAACAAGGACGGAGGAAATACTTTTTAATATCTGGCCTAATCCAGTGAGGCATGAGCCACAGGGAAAGGAGGTCTGGAGAGGCCGCCTGATCCAGGCTGAGGAAGGCAATGATTTCTCGTTCCCCCATGGCTGATATTCTCTCTCAACTTCAGAAGCGGGAGAGGAGACTTGCCCATCTGTTTGGAATTTACTGCAAGAAAAGGAGAGAGAGAGAGAGAGAGAGAGAGAGAGAGAGAGAGAGAGAGAGAGAGAGAGATGGGGGGGCAGAGAGAGGGAGAGGAATGAGGAGGATGTGTGTGTGTGTGTGTGTGTGTGTGAGAGAGAGAGAGAGAGAGAGAGAGCATGTGCACAAAAGGAAGCTAATCTCCTTGGATATCATCTCCCTTTCTAAACTTGTTCTTTAGCAGCCTCTGCTTTTGTGTGGACACCAACACAGTGAGGACTTCTCAAAGCTTCCCCCACCCCACTCCCAACCCCGGGGCCAGGGTTTTGAGAGGATAGTAGGCCATGGTTTATTGCCAAACTGGTAACCTTCATTGTAGGGTGAGGTTTGGCCAGCCCTCAAAGGCGCCAAGTAGCCCAGCAGCCGTTAGAAGATGCTTCTGGAAACCAGAGTCTGTGTGCCTGCAGCCTGGCCTCTGGTGGGCACGGATGGAGACTAGGGTTAGCGTTGGCTTGGCAAGGAGGTAGGCAGACCTGAGAGGGTGCAAGGGCTGGGCTGGGATGCTAGTGGCGCTGGGCCCGGATGCTCAGTGCCCTGGTGAACACCTTGCCACTGGCAGGCTGGTAGATCTCTTGCCAGATGCAAGTGCCCATTCAGCCAAGCCCAGATGCTCACCATTGGACCACACTGTCCATGACCAGCTATGGATCTTTCCGAGTGGCCTGGCGGGTGGAGGAGGTAGAGACAGAAACCCCTGCACAGGGAACCACAGCTTCGCACAGCGAATCCACTGAGGACTTCGCTAGAGACTATGAAAGAGAATGCCCTTGGGGCCAGCACTGTGGCACCCTAGCCTGAAGCGCTGGCATCCCATATGGGCGCTGGTTCTAGTCCCGGCTGCTCCTCTTCCTATCCAGCTCTCTGCCATGGCCTGGGAAAGCTGTAGAAAATGGCCCAAGTGCTTGGGCTCCTGCGCCCATGTGGGAGACCTGGAGGAAGCTCCTGGCTCCTGGCTTCGGATCAGCGCAGCTCAGGCTGTTGGTGGCCATCTGTGGAGTGAACCGGCAGATGGAAGACCTCTCTCTCTCTGTGTCTGCCTCTCCTCTATCTCTCTCTTTGTAACTCTGACTTTCGAATGAATAAATAAATCTTTAAAAAAAAAAAGAAAGAATGCCCAGCCCTTAGGTTTGAGTTGGGGTGAGACCCAGCAAGAGAGGCCAGGGCACTTGTGTTCCTACAAAATCCTGCACATGAAGAAAGGAAAGTAGCAGAACTTGAAGGGAACACTGGACCAGGAGCCTTGGAAGCCTTCCCGGGAGGCTTCCAGGTGTGCTGTGCTGCTCTGAGCAATGTCTTCCTCTCTCTGGGCCTGGAAGGCTCCGGCTCTCGGTGAAAGGGGGGCGGGCGGGGGAGCGGGGCTCCAGGATCTGCACTGCCAGCCCTGATTAAGTCAGGACGGCTGGCTTCAAGATATATAGAGTTGATTCATGTCTGCGGACATCTCTGAATCCTTTGCTCAGTGCGACCTCCCAGGGCTATCATCCTGCCCCGAAGCACCCTTCCCCCAGCGCCCAACCCCAGAGAGGAATCTTGGAGAACTGGCCTTTAGCAGGGACGGGTGAGCTGCCCCCCCCCCACCTCACCTGCACCTCCGGAAGTCCTTCCTGTCTCCCTTTCATCCCTTCTTTATATTAGGGTTCTCCTGAAAGTAGGGTCTCTAGGGTCCCATTTTAAATGTCTTTTGTTTTCCCCCAACCAAGGAAAGGAAGAATCTGACTGCACATCTGTTTGGCATTTGGGGGTGGGGGGAGGGAAGTGAGGCCGCTCGCTTCTCCTGCACTCTATAAGTTCCAGTGAGGGGGGGGTGGGGCGGAGAACCTGTGAGAGCCAGGGGCTGCCCCCCCCCCCCCCCCCCCCGTGGTCCTTGTCAGCTGCCTTCTTGGCCTTTCTCAACTCTGAAACAAACAAACAATCAGGAGGCAAACCTGAAACCTGGTGCTGAGACCATAAACAGCGCAGCCCGGGCTCCGGCCTTAATACGCCCCAGCCCTGGGCCTGTCTGCCCCCCGCCCGGCCTGCCTGCTTCCAATGTGTTTCTGATTTGTACTGAGCTAGCGGCTCTGCCACGCTGAATGTGGCAGCTGCCTCAGCCCCGCCTCTCGGGGATCCAAGGGTGGGAAGGTTGGGAGAAGTGGGAGGAGGGGACCCTCCCCTCCACCACCCCCCCCCCCCCCCGCCTTCCACACCCCCCTGCAGCCAGCTTGGTGCAGAGGCCGGGGCAGGAACTTGTGAGACTATACACAGACATGACCATGGGCCGGGGGGTGGGGTGGGAGTAGGGATGAATTTCATCTGGCTATAAACAAACATGCTTCTGATTTAAGGACCCAGGGGTGCCAGCCACTAGATCCTTCTTACCCATGTTTCAGGGGTGGGAGGGAGGGGGCAGACAGAGCAAGCAAGGATTGCACTTTGGATGCTTGGGGACAATGGGCTCTGTTTGAGGAGTCCCGCCTCCCCAGCGCAGTGGGAATTTGCTGAAGATGGAAAAGGCAGAGAGGTGGGCATGAAGAAAATGAAGTTCGGGAAAGCCTAAGGGTGTGCCCAATAACAGCCAGGGAATGCAGTCTGTGACTCCCCGCCCCACATCCTGAGTGGGAGAGCTTGGGCTGGCTCAGGGCCGATTACTGTGTCTGTGCAGGGGAGTGACCTGTGCGCTCCAGAAGGTGCCCATTGCCGCTGCCGTGGCATAGTGGATGAAGTTGCTGCCTGTGACACCGGCATCCCTTGTGTGCGCGGTTCTGGTCCTGGCTGCTGCTCCCTGCTAATGCACCCGGGGAAGCTGGCTTGAGTGCTTGGGGCCCTGCATCCACTTGGGAGACCTAGAAAAGCATCTGGTTTTTATCTTGCCCAGCCTTGGCCGTTGCAGCTATCCAGGGACTGAACCAGTGGATGGAAGATCTCTCTCTCTCTCTAACTCTGCATGTCAAATAAAATAAATAAATCTTGAAAAAAAAATGTGCCCATCAGGTGTCCACCAACGAGATGGCCTTCAAGTGGCTCAGCTAGGGCTGGGGCCACGAGGAAGGGCACCACACCATCTGTGCTCACTGGTCTTGCACAGGCCCCATACCCTTGATGGGCACCTCCGTTGGGACTCGGGCGTAAGCGTCCTAGCCCATTTGCCTTTGTCCTATCATCCTGGCCCTCTGTGACAACGTAATGCCTATGCATTCTACAATACCTCAGGGGCCAGCTGAGGGGACAGAGGAAGGTGGCCTCTTTGGGCCATAGGAGTTTTTTTTTTTTTTTTCCCCAAATCATCTGCTAAAACCAATTTTCTTTGATCATGTCCCCCACATCTTTCCCCGGTCCCTAAGCTGTCACTTCCTCTCAGGTAGCTGTATTGTTGGAATTAGGGTGAAGACTGAGGTCAGGGTTCAGGCTGACTAGGAGGTAGCAGCTTCACGTGGTCAGCCGTTCCGTGTGGGATGAGTGGAGGCACAGCTTAGGGGGAGCTGGCCCAGACAGAATAGCACGCTTGCTCTCCCAGCCTGGACCCAGCCTGGAGATTGGGTCTGACCTGAAGCCAGGCCCAGAGAGGGTAGTGGGCTTCTAAGGCCAGTTGGGCAGAAAGATGAGGGGCCACTGTGAAGCTTGCATTCCACCCGAAGAGGCTGAGCCCGCCTGCCCACTGGGCCACTATGGAATGCTGGGAGAAGGAGAGCTTGCTCCCTGCTCACAGCCTCCTTTCCAGAGGCCCCATTCATGGGTGTGTGGGAGGGAGGCAGCAAGGCATCCTCGGGAAAGCAGCCCCTGGGACCCTGTGGCTTCGTGGCTGTTTATTCCTCCTCCTGCTTTTTCTCAAACCCTAAACATTTCTCACAGCGTCTAGCCAGCTCCAGTTATGCAAGCAGCATTGTGTGCTAACAAGAAAAAGATCCATCAGTGGTGGTATGTGGAATCCGAAGGCCTTTGTCCCCTAAGCCACCCAGTGCTTCCTGTGTGGCTACTGGGGCCAGGCCCTTGCTGTGAGGTGGAGGGATGGAGACATGGGCTTGATCATACAATGGAACAGACACCCTGGGGCTCTGGGTGCTTTTGCGCATGCGTACATGTGTGTGTGTGGGGGGGGTGTGTGCATGCATGCACACATGTACCAGTGCAGTATGCTACGTGGCAAACACCAGCCTTACACCGTGGACTTGATGAGAGTCTGAGGCCCGCTGGCTTCTGTCTGCTGGCCCCAGGGCCTTTGAGTTGCGCAACCCAGGGATGAAAAGCCTGCTCCAGACTGAGTTCTGCCACCAGTGGGTCTGAAGGATGTTGACAAATTCATTCTCCAGCCTGTGTCTCAGTTTCCCAGTGCAAGACATGGCAGGGGAGAGAGGTTGGATGAGATGGGCAGGGGCTCTCCAGCTCTGACAGATGATGAGCCAGGTACCCGTCCACTGGACAGCACCATTGAGGGCCAGGTTGCCCCCGGTAAGTCTCAAAGTGACCAAGGGCTCCATGTCGTTTTCTGGAGGCTGCCATCCTTTTCACACTTGGTCATGCAGCTGGCCACATGGAGCCAGCCCTGCGAGGTAGTCTCAGGTCCATGGCTTCATCACCATGATAGAGAATGACAGAGCCCATTCATTCATTCATTCATTCTTCTGATAATCACAGATCAGTGCCCATGGGACCTCATCCAACCCCAAAGACTCATCCTCCTCCTACTCCTCTGGCACAGGACGTCTGCCTGGTCTCTCCCTAGTTCAGCAACTTCTCCTCCAAACTCTGGAGCGGCCATCCTCACTTTCCCCTCCACCACCCCAGGCCCAGGCTAATGGTCAGTGGCCCTGAGCTGACACTTTAGGGAAGGCTGCTCTTCCAGGCCCCTGTCCCACCTCGGATTGGAACAGCCTCCAGGCTCTCCATTCCTGAGTTTATCTTGCCCGGGCTGTTCAGCTCTCATCCCCTGTCCACTCGGGCTGTTCAGCTCTCATCCCCTGTCCACTCCCGTTCCCTCTGCAAACAACAAGAGATTCCTCCGCTTGCTTCACTTTATCCAAGGTGTGGCTGCGCCCCAGGCTTCGCAGCCAGAACCTTCTGGATGCCGACTACATTCATAACCACCCCTCCTCCTCCCCCCCCAACATGTCGCACTTCAGTGACCCACAAGCCTCCCCCAGCACATCCTCTGTGCAGTTGTGGGCAGTCCTGTCAACAAAAGAAGGCGGTGGGGGGCGGGGGGGGGGGGAGGTGGGCAGGCAGCAGGGAGCGGCCTGCGAATCTGCGTGCGTGCTCTTGTGCAAGGACAACGGGAGTGGGTTGGGGGGGTCGGGTGGGGAGGTGCCGGCGTGAGTGGGGATGGCGGAGTGCGTGTCGGGGGCCAGCCAGCTGGGCTATGTGTCAGAGTGAATGGGCCGGTGTGTGGCTCCATGTGTGACCTTCCCAGCAACCGTCAGCCTGCATTAGCGCACACATGGGTGAGCTTGCACGTGTACGCGGGAGGCAGCGGGGTACCGCGGAGGGAGGAGAGCAAGTCGGGAGTGGTTTCTGATCGTGGCTCTTCTGCCAGATGCTGAAGCCCCTGCGGCCTCTCCGGGCCTCAGTTTCTCCACGTGGAGCCTCAGAGGATGGCGTTGGGGTTCTCTAAGGACTCACACCAGCGATACCATGCTCTAGTTCCTTGCTGGCCTGTGTGCTGGGGCAAAGGTGGAGGAGAGAGTGAGTTTGTGTGCGCACTGGAAGCAGGTACTCGAGGAAGCGGCGTGTTCCCAACAGGGAGGGCCTTGGGGGCGGACCGGATGTCCCTTGAGGCTGGCTTTGCCCAACTGGCTGAATGTTGCAGATAAATAAAAATCGCCGAGTTTTCAGAAAATATGTTTATTCACACTTTACACGGGATTTGAAATACACATTTGTTATTATTACTCTTGTGTTCGAGATGGTTTGCGTTGGTGGAGAGGTGGGGGGATGGGGAGGGGGGAAGGCTAGGGCAGGGGTTACTGTCCGTGGTACAATACTACCATCTCCCGGGGTCACCTTGCCACCAGCCCTTTACTAGTCGCCTGAATCCTAATCTAACCTAGTAGCTTCTCTAGGTGACCTTGGGGAAGTCACTCCCCATGCCTGTGCCTCTGTTTGCCCATCTGTACAATGGGGGGGGGTAGTGGTTCACACTGCCTCCAAGGGGCCCACCCTGCCAGCCAGCTCTCCCGCGAGACCTTGAGACTCACGAGCTCACGGAAGGAAGCCTGCTTTCTAAGTCTTGATTTGAGCAGGTGTTCCTGATCCCGGCCCAGTGTTTCTCCACTGCCGCCACCTGTCTACAACTGATGTACCTCGGGTTGCAGGGGTGGGAGGAGGGTTCTAGGAAACTGGGTGGGAACTAAGAGAGCGCTCCAGATCCACAGCTGGGTCTCAGAAGGTTAAATTCCCAGCTGGAAGCATTCAAGGAGGCTTCCAGAAACCGGGCAGTCCTTACAACTTGCCAATAAGTACTTCAGGCCACAGGAAATGATCCCAGACCACAAGGCCCAGAGACTGCTGCATCTCAGCCAGTGTGTGGGAGAGGGGGGGTGCCTTGGGGGGGTGGGGAGGGTGTGCAGGGGAGACAGTCCTACAGATCTCAGATTTAGGCCCAGCTCGGTCATTCTGTTAGCTGAGGGACCTTGGGCACGCTCCGCGTTCTCTCCAGTTCCAACCCTTGAGCCCATCAAAAAGCCACCACTAGCTCCTCCCGGGGTTCTGCTGTGCCGGCGCAAGTGCAAAGGTACTGGGAACTGTGTGATCCGGCTCAAGGTCGCGGGCTGCTCTTGGAATTGCCACATGTGCCCCTCTGAGGGAGAGTGGGGGCGGGAGGGGGAAGGGAGTGTGTGTGTGGGGAGGTGTCCTTGGCGTGGGGGACAGTGGCAGCTGTGCTGAGGGGGAGGGCGGGGACCTGCGGCTGACTTTCCTGTGGAGGCTGAAACCAGCCGGCTCCTGAGGCAGAGCCGAGGCCTGCGGGCAGGAATGTCGTTCACAAAGCCGCCCCACATAGCTGAGCCCGCTCCGACCACAGCAGCGCGTGGGGGACCTGGGGGAGGGGCGGGGCTTCTGGCCTTTTTCTCTGGGAAGATTCTTCAGCCGCTAGGGTCCCCAGCTAGCACACAGGATTTCCATTTCAATGCTCCCTGGCAAGCTGCCCTCTCCCGGTCCCCTCCATGGAAAAGCCTTTAAAAACACACTAATTACAAACAATTCCTCGGCTTCTCCTGATTTCCCTCCACGCGGCACTGGGGGCGGAGCCGTCCTGGCGCGGGTTGGGGGGTGGTGGCTGGGGGCACGGAGGGGAGGCTTCCTTTGCTTCCTTCAAGGAAGCCTGCTGCCAATGGGGCCAGGGCAGGAGCCCAAGGGGGGCACTTCCTGGCCGCTGGCCGCCAGCCCTCAACCCTACCCTGCCCTCCCGCTGCGGCTCGGCCCAGGGAACCAAGCCTCTGCCACCTGGCTGGCCATGGCAGGGCGGGGATGGGCGTGTGAGAGGTGGGGTCCTTTTCCTAACTCCCAGCACAGGACCTGTCTCCTCTGTGTGGAGGAAACCCAGAGAAGCGCCCAGAGAAGTGCAGTGACTTGTCGAGGGTCACACAGCTCGTAGGGGAAGAAGCCGGGCTCAGGCAGGACCCGGTGGGTATGCCCCAGTGCATTCTGCAAGAAAGGGGAATAACAAGGATGGCCATTTCCTGCGTGTGCTCTCAGCTCCTGCTCGCAACAACGCTGCTAGGCAGACCTGACCGTGGCCATTTTACAGAAGAGGCAACAAGGCCTGGACCTGGAGGGGGTGGGGTGGGGGATGAGGGTTTGTGTGACTTTCTCAAGGCCCTACAGCCGGGAAGGGGCAAGGCATGAGATTTCGAAACCTGTCTCTCTCTGTGGTTCTGGGACAGGCTGACTGCCCCAGGATCCCTCCATGAAGACTTAACAGCTACTGTGTGACCATGGGCGGTGGGGGTGGGATGGGCGTTCCACCTACAGCTGAGTCTGACAGAGGCCACGCTCCAAGCATCGCAGCGGTCACAGCCCCCAGTGCTCTGGGCACTCAATGACCTCCCGGGCCACCAACCCATTCTCCCCCAGACTCCGCAGCTAGAAGGAGATGGGGGTGAGGACTTGGCGCTGGGATTTGTGGCAACTCACTGCCCTGTCTGAGCGCCACCGGCCCCGCCCCAGGTGCGTGAGGCTGATCAAATGACAGAGGCGGTGGGAAATCAGTCTGTGAGCTCTGGAGGGTTGTACAGAAAGGTGAGCAGGGGCTCCGAGATGAAGGCTTCCAGCCCTAGCATTCTGGCATGACCTCACTGCACACGTGTCCAACACATGGGTTGGCACCACTATTGAAACACACATACCAGCACTGGTAGGCTTCAAACAGATGGGTGGGAGGGGTTTGTCCTTGCCCCTGAGCTGTCTCTCCTCCTGGCCGAGCATCCGCTAGTACCTTTAATCCTTCCTTCTAGGACAAGATTGCAAGCCCCCGTTTCCCCTCCCCTTTCCACAAGCTGGTCAGGTAACATGTCACAGAAAGATCACGGGGTTGCAATCAATCCGCATTTTTCCAGTTTTGAGCTGTGTGATCTTGGGAAATGTCACGTCCTCTCTCTCTCTCTCTCTCTCTCTCTCTCTCTCTCTCTCTCTCTCCCTCCCTCTCTGCCTCAGTTTTGCCATCTGCAGCACGGGAATAAGAGTAGTGTCACGCTGGGGCTGAGGCTCATAGGAAAAACCCTAGGTGGGTAGGTGCCAGCAATGCAGACGGTAGATTTCAGTCCTTGAGCTCAGGTAGCTGGGGAGGAAGATCAGGCAGGAAGCAGATGGTCTCAAGTGCCTGGATAGAAATCAGACAGTGCTCTAGCGGCCCAGAAGAGAGCCACTTATCTTCATATCAAACCAGGAGGCAGCTTCATAGAGGTGGTAATGTGTGCGCTGGACCTTGAAGGGGGAATAATAGCTAACAATGGCTAAAACCTATGAGGCTCTTAATATGCCTCCGTTGCTGGTCTAAGTGCTATACACGGACGATCCAATTTCCTCCTTGGTGAGGGAAATAAAACTGTAAGAAGTAAAAAGCGTTTCTAGTCCCATTTTCCAGGTAGCGAGACTGAGGCACTGGCAGGGTAAATGGCTTTTCTGGCGAGGTGATCAGAATCCTTAGCCCATACATCTAACTCCCTTAGCGTGCTGCTGGGGTGGGGGCGTTTCCCAAATGAAGAGGAGGCCGAGAATGCACGGGCTCTTCAAAGAGTTTATGGAAAATGGCTACTATGAAATAACTATGTATAGATTTCAACATTTTGCACCAAAATTTTTAAATATATATATATATATTTTAATTAGAGAGCTCCCCTATCTTCTGGTTCACTGCTTGCAATGGTCGCCACGGTCTCAAACCCAGGCACTCCGGTATGGGATGTGGGGGTCTTAACCTGTGTCTCTACTGCTAGGCTGGATGCCTGCTCCTTAAACTTATTTTGTAATTCCATTTGTCTTTTTTTTTTTTTTTTGACAGGCAGTGTGGATAGTGAGAGAGACAGAGAGAAAGGTCTTCCTTTTTGCCGTTGGTTCACCCTCCAATGGCCGCTGTGGCCGGCGCATCATGCTGATCCGAAGGCAGGAGCCAGGTGCTTCTCCTGGTCTCCCATGCGGGTGCAGGGCCCAAGCACTTGGGCCATCCTCCACTGCACTCCCTGGCCACAGCAGAGAGCTGGACTGGAAGAGGGGCAACCGGGATAGAATCTGGCGCCCCAACCAGGACTAGAACCCGGTGTGCCGGTGCCGCAAGGCGGAGAATTAGCCTGTTAAGCCACAGCGCCGGCCAATTCCATTTGTCTTGGAACCTTTTGAAGTACCCTGATATGAGGTGGAAGGGGAAAGCCAGGGTCACGCCATGCCCCCCTGGGCAACTAGGTCGGATGAGCAACCGGGCAGATGCTAACCAAGTCTTGGGCTAAGCTCAGGAACGCGGAGTGGACGGGGAGTCGCTGGCGTGGGCGGTGGGGTCGCCGTCGTAGAGCTTCCTGCTCAGGTTCGGTGGCAGAGAGGGCCTAGGCGCCTGCAGTGGGATCAGAGGAGGACGCACTCTGGTGGCAGAGGGAAGCTAAAGGCCTGAGTTAGGGCGGTGTCTGGATGGATGGAATGCTTGGGATGGATTCCAGAACCATTAAGGAGGTAAAATTGGCAGGTCACGGTAATTAATTAGATGTGACGGGTGAGAGAGAGGGAGGAGCGAAGGGTTCTAGCTAGGAGCCTGTGTGGATGGCAGAGTGGGGTGGGGGGTGGAAGTGTGCTCTTGGGGGCATAAGTGTTTAGTTCCGGTGGTGTGCGTTGCAAGTGTCCCTGGAGGTGACACTGGGTAACCATGTGTACTGGCCAGAGCTCGGGGCAGTGTGCCAGGCTGAGGTGATATGTAGTTCCCTGGCCAGGAGGAGGTGGTGGGTGCTGCCGACGTGACCGAGAGGACCTGGGGACTCCCAGAAGGTGATGGGGTTTGACAGCAGCACGTTGGGGACCCCAACATTCCAGGAGCCAAGAGACTAAGCAGGAGTCGTCCCAAGGGGCCGGAAGAGACCCCCCACCCCCACTGCACAAGGCTGCATCCAAGTGGAGTGGACAGAATTCGGGGAGTGGAGATTTTCCTGAAGGAGGGGCGTGGTCAATGCTCTCCAAGGTGGCGGCGGGGGCAGGGATATAAGGATGGAGACATTGCTCCACTGGTTTTTTTTTAATTGCCTTTTCAAAGTCCCAGGTGAGAGCTGGAGTAGCCTGGAGGCCGTGGTTGGAGATGCATGAAGGGTGGGAACAGCCCGCTGAGGACTCTGGGAAGAACAGTCCCAGAGCAGCAGCTACAGGGAGACACTGGGGTCTAAGGAGGGGAAGGGTGGGGGGAGAGGCCAAGAGCAACTGAGGAAAACGTGAGGCCCTTCCCTGGCTGACTATTTTGCTCTCTGCCCCTCCCCTCTTCCCCGCCCCCCCCCCCCAACTTGGGTCTGTGCCCTGGGCATGCTGGGGTTTGTCAGGGCCTTTTAAAGTGCCGGGCCTTCCACCTCTCCTCAGGCTCCCTCGAGTCTCACAGCAGAAACTCCCCTGGCTTGGCGTTGGCATCAGCCCCTGGGAGAGCTGATGAGACAGCAATTAGACCAGTTGCAACGGCCATGCGTTCACATCTCTGTGCCAGGGCAGGCCTGCTGGCCCCCTGCCAAATTCTTCTCGGCCAACCCTACTGCCTGGTCTCTCCTCTTATGTGACCCCTCCCTCCCCCCTCGCCCCCGCCATGGCCACCATCTCTAAGGGGCTCGGGGATGGGGGCTGGCCTTGATCAAAGCTCTGGATGCTGGCAGAGCTGAGCGTCTGGGCACTGCAAAGCCAGGTACAACACCCACTGGTGCCCTCCTATGCTCAAGATGGTGCCTCCCTCCCCCCACTTTACCAGACTCTCACGTCTCCCACTCCAGGAAGCCACTGGGGCTTGATTCCAGCCCCTAGAAAGAAATCTGCCTTTGTCTGTTGGGTTGGTTCTTTGGGCCTGCAGCAGCTGCTTGCTGTGCTCCATCGCTGTTGGGACCTGAGGTTTCCAGAGGATTTCCAGCCTTGGGAGTCATCCCTCTCCCATCACCGCTCCCCCCCCCCAACAGTGGCACATGCTCCTTTTCAGTCTGCAGCTTCCACTTGACACAAGGCTTTGTCCTCATCTTCACAGAGCTGATCTATCCTGGCGTGTGCATTTATCGCGACAGTGGAGTGGAAGTCGACTCTGCATTGAAAAGTCCCTCCCCCGTCGGCACACACACACACACACACACCCCTACACCCCTCCGACAAGTATGTCAGTGAGTGGTTTTGTGCTGGGGCCTGAGAAGAACAGAATATGCCTCGGAGCTCAGTGCTGCCCTGCCTGGAGCCCAACATTTGTAGGGAGGCACAGAGAGGTCCACAGATCCTTCGACTTTGTCTGTGAGTGTTGTGCTGGGCAAAGGAAGCCACCAGAGTTGGACTGGGCAGCCAGGGTCAATATGAAAGGTAGGAGGAAGTTGGCAGGTGGATAGGCAAACAGATGGAGCAGTGGCGAAAGGAGCTTAGACGACGCCAATGACCTTGTGTTCTGAGGGGTATGGAGTTCGGTTCTGGGCACCTGTCATGTTAACAGTGTCAAGGCCTGGTAGAGATGGAATGTGTGTTGGGTTGGGGCCAGGCCTTGGCAATAAGCTGCTACCAGAAGTCTGAAACCCTCAGTCTTCTCCTCTGTAAAATGGCCACAATAACAAATCCTTTATAGGCTTGACGTGTGGGAGAAATGAACTAATGCCTATAAAAGGGCCTAGGAAACGAAAAGCTGTGTGTCCACGAGAAAGACTGTTGTTATTAGGACTCTTCTTTCCAGCCACTAGGCTAAGAGCCCCCACCCTCAGGAAGCCTCCCCTGATTTCCTCCCAGCTGGACGTCATCACCCAAATTCTCTGCCAGCAGGTCAAGACTCTTTCAGTCAGATTGTTGCCACCCCACGTTTAATGTGTCACCATATGAACTTGCACAGGAGTCCAGGTGTGCACACACATGCCCCCCTACCCCGGCGGGGGAACAGCTCTGGTCCCCCATCCCCTCGTCAGGTTGTTGAACTTGGCGCCACTCAGTCCAGTCGCGAAGAAGGCAGTGAGGCTCCAAGATGTGCGCTCCAGGCTCCAGGAGAGCGCGCCTGGAAGCCGTGGTGGGCACACGCTTTCCCAGGGCATGTCCTGAGCCCTGTCTGGGCACACGAGCCCACCTGGTCTGGATGTTTTCTGCCTCACATTGGCCGCCAGACGTCACTTTAACCTTGGAACGCGCTCACAAGCACGGGTCAGTTGCTGGGAGGGCAAGAGAGGCTGGCAGGGGTGGGGGAAGTAGGAGGTGGGGGGGGGCTGCAGGGTGTTGGAATTGACGAGGGAGGGGAGGGCTTGATCAAAACCATGTCACAAAGGAGGGGGGAAGGGAGAGAGAGAGAGAGAGAGAGAGAGAGAGAGAGAGAGAGAGGTTTCCATTCACAAAGAAATCATTATGGTTAATTTAATTCATTGTAGCGTTTAATACAGAAAAGCTTTTCTACAGAGACTGGGCACGAGGCCAACATTTATATATAAATGGGTTTTATTTTAAAAGCGAATGCAGTGAGGGGATAGGCTAGGGTTAGCCCTCTCATTCCCTCTCTCCTTCCCTCCCTTCTTTCTTTATCTACCTTTCTGAGCCTGTGTAGACCAGGAAATCGGGTCTCCCACAAAGCAGGAACCTCCCTACTCGCTACCCGGGAGCCCAGAATTTCTCTTCCCTGGACCCTGTTCCCTCTGAGAGCTGCGGTGAGAAATGAAAGTCCTCAGATGTTCTTCAGAATGCACTTGGCAATCGCTGCACCTTCCTTGTCCCGTCCACAGCAGGCTCTACCTTTACACAAATGAGGACACTATGGCCCAGAAATGAGATGTGACCCGACTGTGGGCATACAACTTGGTGAGTGGCAATGGTAGAACTTGACCCCAGGTCTTGTGTTTGTCAGTCCTCCCCGCACTGGTCCTCTCAGCTCTCCAATTCCTGCCCAGCTCTTTGAGGGCCTAGCATTCTTCCCTCTGCGCCTGAGTTGGGCTCAGATCCACCCGGGCTCAGATCTACCCTGCCAGGCTTCAGAAGGATTGTCCCATCCCATCAGTCTTCCATCCTCCAGGAAGGCAATCAACTAATTTACACTGTGGTGTCAATGGCAAAGAATAACTTACTGTAGAGTGCTAATGGTGTCAATTCAGGCTCTCTGGGCTCGCTAGGGGCTGCAGGAGAGCTGTGGCGATGGGGAGACCTTTTAAGAGTCCATCATATTATGTTACAAACCATTTATATAATGCTTGGGGACCACAGTCTGCTGTTGGACACACTGCCTTGGGTTGGAGTGGCACTTGCCTTTAAAGGAACATGGCTAAGGAAGCACTCTGATTTCCCTGCTGTCATTTTCTTCCCAGCCTCCGATTCCAACAGCAGGGACCCAGACACTCCTGGCCAGCCCCTCTCCTCCGGCTTAGCGTGGCCTGGCCCTGTGGGCCAAGAAGGAGGCCTGTACGAGTGGGAGCTGTGGCACCCACTTGAGGTCTCTGGCTTTCAGGGCCGGCTGTCTGGTTCTGCACACGGCAGAGCTGCCCACACATGTGCCCATTGTAGGGATGAGATAACTGAGTCCCAGAAAAGTAAAAGGACATGTTGCCACAGACACAGTTGAGCGGGGGATGATGTTTACTTGTTGTGATCCCTGGGCCCCCTGGCTGGCCAAAGCCTCCCTCTGAACGAAGAGGGCCAGTTCAGGCTGTCAGCGTGGACAGAAGCGTGTTTGGCAGTGCCAGAGCATAGGGCTTGGCTGTCGCAGAAGCATGGAGCCTCTCTGATGGGCCTCAAAGATACTCCACAGGGAGGCAGCTGGTGAAGCCAGCAAGCTGAGCATCAGAATCAAGAGAGACAGCAGAGGCCTGGTTCCAGGTTCTGCCCCTGGAGATCAAGCACAAGCAGAGGGGTTGGGGGTGGGGGTGGCTGGAGGAGTGGGGTGTGGGGTGTGTGTGGCTAGAGGCTGGGATCCAACAGAACGGGAGTCCCCAGCATTCTCCCTGTGCACCCCAGGTCTCCCAGTGGCCTGGCTGGTATTTGGGGTACTTGGGGGTGCAAGCCCAGTGGAGTCCCACATCTGGATCCCGTTAGCTGGCCGCGTCTTTCTTTTTTTTTTTTTTTTTTTTTGCCCAGGAAGAATGCGCGCCGCGCCACGCCACGCTGGAGGAGCTGCTGGCCTTCGGACCTGCCGCCTCGGATGGACCAGGCTATCAAAGGCGAGTGGCAGGCAGCCGGCCCCCCTGGGGAGGAGCTTCTCGTGTTTTCCCTCTTCATACCGCCACCGCCACCGCTGCCGCCACCGCCGCTGCTGCTGGTAGCTTCGGGGTGGAGCAGGGCCCTTTCAGCAGGCGCTCCGGCTGCCGGCTGCCGGCTGCCGAGGAGCCAGCCAAGCGGTCCGGGGCGCAGCCCGGGCAGGCCCGCTGCTTCTGATTAGTGGCTCGCCCGCCGCTCCTGCCCCCACCGGCCTGCCCGGACGCGAGCCCTCGTCCCATGCGCGCTCCCAAATACAAATGTGCGGCCTGGGGACGCCCCCCCCCCCCCCCCAGGGAGTGAACTGACCTCTGCAGAGCGCTACCAGCTTCAAAAATGCACACACTTTGGGTTTTCCTTTTGCAGCTCCTCACTTGCTCTCCCTGTGGATCCAGTCGCCTCTCTGAAGGGCTGCAACCACAAGCAGCCTTAGTTAGAGACTGTTATTAAAAAATAATACCGAGGCATGTGCAGCCTTTTATAGTATAGTGCGGTGGTTTAAGGGGAAGGGTTCTGGAACCTGGCTGCCTGGCTTTAAATCCGGGTTCTGCCATTGATTAGCTCTGTGACTTAGGCTCTGTGACTTAGCGCAAGTTACAGTCTCTGCGTGCCTTGGGTCTCCCCTAAATGCTCTGTAAATCTGCCGTAGCCATAGACCCCACATCACAGTGGGGCTATGCAGCGTAAATGACTTAATCCCGCGTGCTCCTCAGGGCGGTTGTGCCTGGCACAGGGTGAACGCCCACTAACATACATGATCATTGCTGCAACGTTGCTTTAGACCCATTGCCGTCACCTAGGGACTCCAGCAGCCCTGGGAGCTGTTCCCCGACATCTGTGTCCCTCCTGGTACTGCCCCTGGTGGGTGGCTCAGGAAAGTGCCAACAGGACCTTTTTGCCTCACTGCCGAAGCTCCCTTTTCCCACGTGCCTCGGGCCAAGGGGAACAGACCAAGGATTTTGAAGCGTGAGTCCAGGAAACTTAATTCCTTCAAGCATGAGCCAGCAGCTCAGACCTGCCTGGCTGCCCCTCTAAAAAATACAAACCCCCAAAAACCTCAGCTCCCTAACATCACAGCTCATCCAATGGGAGTGAGAGGCCAGGAGTGTGTGTAATACTCTGTGCCCAGAGAGGCAGAGCCCTGGCAATACAAGGAACTGGGAGGGAAGGCGTGTCCCCGAAGTGGCAGATTGGATATCCAGCTCAGAGGATGCGTAGGGTGGCAAGAGAACCTGGGGGCCCACCTTCCAGCCCAAAGGATACCCTCCCCCTCCTTAACCCTTCCTGGAGCTTGGGACACCTTCTGTAGCCACCTTCGGCTCGCCTATGCTTTCCAGATGGCCCCATGCCTGCTGCCTCAGCGCTGCTGGAGGATGGAGGAGGCCTCGCTCTTTTTCCTCCAGGGACAATGCTGTGTCCCAGCCCCTGCCCACAGCCCAGGGAAGTCTGCCAGCCATGCAGGGAGCTGGCACGAAAGCCTCCAGGGAAGGTGTCCACAGCTCGCCCTGCCTCTGCCCACAGGGCCAGCTGGCGCCACGGGCTTCGAGCACTCTTTCTAAACTGAGCTCAGAGATTTGATGAGGGTTGGGTTCTAGAGGTTGGGGGGGGGAGAGGGAGAAGGAAGAAGGAAGGAGAAGAGAGAGCTGCACAGGGGGGCAGGGGAGAGTACAGCCTGAGTCCCGGGTTCAAGTCCAGGTTCAGCCTCTTGGTTGGTGATGACACTGGGTAAGTTGTCTTCCACTTTCAAGCCTCTGCTCCTGCTGTGTCAGTGTGGGACTGAAGTGTGAATGCGAGGACATATGATGTAGGCAAGGGGAGGGAGATGGCTAGTGCCGAGGTGGAACTGGGCACCGTCTCACACCCAGGCCCTCAGCGCAGATGGCTTTGTTGGTTTGGACTTGCTACGTCTGATACCTACCAGGTCTCAGCTTCCCTTGTTGTGTGGTCACTAGTCAGAGTGCAACTGCTTGTACCAGGGAGGTCAATGAGTTGGCCATGGCTAGAGCTCAGCCAAGAGGATGCTGTTTCTGAGCACAGGACAAGTGGGGTGGTGGCCATTGGCCACACTGGCTGTGTGGCAGTGGTGGCGTCCTGGCCAGGAGGTGCCGGTGACAACATAGGCACTGTGTGGGCACACACTCTGTCCTTTTGTTTCTCTTTCTCCTTTCTCAGGTTCTAGCATATGTAATGCAAGCACATGCACACATGCATGTGCACGTGCGCACACACACACACATACACACTGACCTTTGACCCCTGACCTGGAGAAAGGGAGATCTGCTTTGTCAGGAGAGAGCCTGATTTCTTTTGGGGGCATGATGTGGAGGCAGACAAGGGGACAGGATGATTTCTGAGACTTAGCTACCGCTGGCAAACATATGTTCAGTCTTAGCCACTCAGTTACTTCTTGTCCTGTAGTTCTGCTACTGTTGGACTAAGATCAACAAAGCAGTGCCGATATCCCACATGGGCACCAGTTCGAGTTCTGGCTGCACCTACTTTCGATAAAGCTCCTTGCTAATGTGCCCGGGAAAGCAGTAAAAGATGGCCCAAGTGCTTGGGCCCCTGTTCTCATGTGGGAGACCTGGATGGAGTTCCAGGCTCCTGGCTTCAGCCTCACCCAGCCTCGGATGTAGCAGCCATTTGGGGAGTAAAGCAACTGATGATAGTTATCTCTCTCTCTGTCTCCCCCCTATTTCTGTAAGACCACCTTTCAAGTAAATAGTTTCTTTTAAAGTGATAAATTTCTTTTGGTGCAAGCAATTTTGCAGTCCATGCACACAAGGTGTTTTCAAATAGTTCCTGGTTTCATTCTTCATGGATGTCACCTGCTCTTACATGCACCCATGGTTCCCAAATGACTTTTAACCGTAAGACATCTTTCCATTCTGCGTGTGTGAACCTGCCATATTCTTTTCAACAGCTACATTGTATTCTGTAGGATGGAATCATTTTTAAAAGCAGGCCCCTTAGGTTGGCTATTTAGGGCACTTATGATTTCCTGTGCGTGAGTGAGTACTTCTGTAGGATCGTTACCCAGAAGGGGATTCCTGGATTAAATGGTTCTATGTGGTTTTATTCTAACTCTGTCCCTCCAGCTAAGACCATAAGTCTCTGGAGGACAGGGTCAGAATTTTGCCATCTCTGCACCTGCACTTCTTGGAGACAGGGAGGAGGCAAGGAAGAGAACAAGGAGGCAGTTACGGGAAGCTTCTGGCTGGTTGGTAGGGGCATCTTTATCCTCCACCTGGTTGATCTGGGGCCAAGCATCTCAGCTCCAGTTCTGGCCTTCTGAGGACAGAAGGCACAGATCAAGAGCAGTCTCCCTGGCCGTCTGGATTCCAAGCACTCTGGCATGGCTGAGCCAAGGCTAGAGACGGCAGCCTTGAGCCCCAGATCAACCTGGGGGTGCGCTCCCAGTGCCTCCATTCTCCTCCTTCCTTTCTCTCTCCGTTTGCCTGCCAGAGACCAGGGTCTGAGCCCTCCTCCATCAGCGCTGCACATCTTCAAAAAGCACGCCCAGGCACGGCAGGGCATGGAGTCTAGAGAGCTTGCAAAGTACAGAGCGCGCTGGCAGCACCTGGCAGGGGTGGGTGGAATGGAGGCCAGGAGCTGGGGATTTTTCCTTAATAACAACCTGGCGCCCCAACTCACTGGCGGCTCTGCCTGCCTGCAAGCCAGCCTGCACCCCCACCCCCACCCCAAGAGCCTTCATCTTCAAAGCTTTTTGGGAAACAGTTAATTAACCCCCACAGCCCTCCCGCCTGCCCAGGGGGCTGTGATTCCCTCATCTCCGTGAGGCGGGGAAAGGGGCGGGCCAGTGAAACAAGACTAGAGAAAGAGCATGGAGCCCGGACCAAGTGATCCCAAGCTCCCAGACAAAGCCACGACCTCCCCTTTCTTTCTCTCTTATGTTTTAAGCTTTATTGTGTGTTTTTGAGAGGCAGAATGACCAAGAGAGGGAGAGACAGAGAAAGAGATCTTCCATTTGCTGGTTCACTCCCCAAAAGGTCACATCAGCCAGGGAGCCCTGGAACTCCATCTGGGTCTCCCAGGTGGGTGGCAGGAGCCGAAGCGCATGGGCCATCATCCCGTTGCTTTCCCAGGCACATTAGCAGGGAGCTGGAATGGAAGTGGAGCAGAGCTGGGACTCGAACCGGTGCTCACAGGGGATGCTGGCCTGCTGCACCATGACACTGACCCCCTCCCCAACCCTTAAATGCTTTGTGGCACCCCCAGAGACCAAGCCAAGCCACCAAAGGACTAGAGGTTAAACAGCTTATTTTCAAACCCAAGTGTTAGGGCAGATAGACTCACGTGTATGTGTGTGTGTGTGTGTGCGTACATGTACACACGTGCACACACACACAAAGGCACCCAAATGAGCAGGAGCAGTCCAGGGGGAGGGGTGGGTCTTGTGACTTTCTATATGGCTGGGCCATCCAAAGCTGCTCCCGCATCCCCATGACCAGGGTCTCAGTGAAGCCACAGAGGAACCAATGGGAGAGGAATTCCAAATGAAAACTGCCTCCTTTAAGTCACCCTACATGTTCACTTTTGTTTTTCTGTCCACTTCCCAACTCTTTCTGTGTCTCTTTCTTGGAAGGGGTGTGTGTGTGTGTACCACAGTTCTCCATCTTCCCGCATGAGTCTGGCAAAGTCCCAAAGGCAGGGACAGGATCCTGTTTCTCTGTGTCCCCAGCCCCAACACGCTGGGAATCATTAGCAGGTGTGATGTGACATGGACTGACCGAGTGGGAAAGTGAGGTGCCCAAGGTCGTGTGGCCAAGGTGAGCAGAACCAGGACTCCAACGGAAACCAGTGAGCCTCCTGCCTCCCACAGCACACTGCTTGTTCTTTGAGAGTTTCCAGGGGGAGGGGGCTTCCTGGGCTGGAGGTGGGAGTTAGATAGGGTCAGCATCTCTTGGGCAGGGGTCAGCAGAAGCTGGTGGCTGCCCTCGGATAGCCACCTGCAGTGTCCTCTCGGGGCTGCCGCCTCCCCAGCACAGGGGACAGTGCTGCCCATTGGCAGCAGAGCCAGGAACCAGACCAGAGCTGAATCAGGCCCCCTAGGGGACAGCGGGATGCAGCGATGGCCTGGCTGGACCTGCGGTGGGGTACTAACCACCAGTCTCTCTAGCCTCCTCCTGGGCTCCGGGCCCTGGGGTCCGGCAGGAGGGCTTGGAGCGCTGGTTGAGGTGCCGCGCCCTCCTGAAGCCCAGTCAGGGCTGGGACACTGGCGGAGGGGGGGCGGGGGGGCGCTCTGTGGGCGGAGAAGGGGGCAGCCTGGCGCCTGGGGGGAGGGGCGCCTAGGTGAGCGGCCCTTCCCTGGCAGGAGGAGGGGGCCTGGAAGTCCAGAGGGGGAGGCTTGTT
This sequence comes from Lepus europaeus, assembly GCF_033115175.1. NCBI lineage: Eukaryota > Metazoa > Chordata > Mammalia > Lagomorpha > Leporidae > Lepus > Lepus europaeus. Next base: position 87,082,120 of record NC_084850.1, read on the forward strand.
TCTCTGCAAGGGAAACCTTCAAACACTAATTGGTAGTTGCAGGTAATTAAAGTAATTTACTCAGATTATAAAGAAATTTCTTCAGAGTGATTAAGCAACTCTGGCTGTGTATGGTTGTTGGTAATCACTTCCCCAGGGGGATTAGTGCGCTTGGCAGCACGGGATAGGGACGCTCACAGCCCATGGGTCCTGGAGCCGGCATGGTGGAGGTGAGGGTGCGTGGGGTTGGGGGGGCAGCTGGCAGAGGCTGCTGGCGCTAAGGGGGCAGGCTACTGAGACTCACCGTGGGAGACTAAGACTGGATCTGCGCCAACGTGGGTCTCCACGCATTACCAGACCCCCTCTGAGGCTCAGGTGCACGCGCACCCAGATGCACGTGCAGACATTTTCACACGGCTGCTCTATACACAAATGCGAACACGTGCGCACGCGCCGTCAGCACAAGCCCCGCCCCCTGGCATGCGTGCTGGAGGCTCCTCCCCAGATTCTGGGAGAGTCGGGCAATCAGGCCTCTAACAAAGGCGCATCCTGTATCAATTACACACACCTGGGCATCTACACCCCTGTCAGTTCACAGGCACAGACTGGAATCGGCACCAGCAGCCACACACAGACACACCCAGATGCTGGAGCGTTTATGTCACATGCTTACAATTGCACACACACACACAGAGACTCTGAGTATGCCCAGGGATGGACACAGATTTACAAAAAGAAAACACACATGCGTAGACACACGGCCACATGTGGACAGACACATGAATACAATCATACATGCAGCTGGACATCTAGTTTGGCCCAGACAGAGCCTCAAATGCTTACACCCAGACACGTGTACAGACCCAGGGCCTCATGCTCAATTGCAAATTAACTGAGGCGCCCAGCCATCACGCACACACGTGCACACAGAACCACACCTAGACAGGATTCGCACACACCATGCCCCACACCTGCCAGCTGTCCCCAGCTGCTCAGGGTCCTCAAAGCGGGTGAATCGGAGCCTGTGTGTTCCTCAGAGCACTGCTATCCAGGTCAAGCCAAGTAAACTGGGGATAGGTTGGAGGGGGACAGAGACAGGGGCCTGGGCTGCCGAGCTAGGGCTTGGCTGGGACAAGGGCTGAGGAGCTCTCGGTGGCAGGAGGGTGTAGGTCATGGCCACAGGCTCCAGTCCCTGATGCCACTTTTGAGCTGTGTGACCTTTGCCAAGTGCCTTCACATTTCTGTCGCTTTGTTACCCCCGTCTGCACGATGAGGCTGGTCACGTCGCCTTCCTCCGAGGCAGCCTTTGTCAAGAGCATGACATCAAGTGACCCACGGGGCAGCAGCATTCAGAGTTGGCAGCACGGATGGGAACACCCTTCCTGTGAACCTTGGGGGACTGCCTAAGCAGCCCCTTTGCTAGGGGGAAAACCTCTGAGACACCCTGTGCAAATTAACCCGAGTCGGCCCTGGCGGCTCCTCTGAGGCTCGCTCCCGAGCCCAGACCACTGGCCCTGAAGGTTGCACTTAGAAAACAGCGAGTCGCCCTTTTGGCTTTGGCTTTGCCTCTTCCTTGCTGTGTAACCTTGGGGCGCCCCTTTCCCCTCTTTGTGCCTCAGTTTGCATCTCTATTCCTGAACAGGCCACGGATGACCCAGATGACCTGTGAGCTCCCTCGCAGGCTGACATTTCAGAGTCCAGAACGCGAAGGTGGTTAAGTGCGATTTCTGTTATTTGGCCCTCGGAGGGTCTCTGCTAGCCCCAGGGCCATTGATGGTGAGGACAGTTGGGGGTGGGAGCTGACCGTGAGGGTGCCTCACTGGGGAATACAGGAGCCTGAAGCTCAGGCATAGAAGACAGAGAGAATGGGATTTACAGGCAATGGGCCACGGGACAAATGACAATGGCTGCCCCAGTTCCATTTCCTGTTCAGGTTTCCCTTCTGTTCTTATTCTGGTGATATCTCCCCCCACCCCCAACCTTTCTCTTACCAGAGTAACCATACAATGGAATTTTTTCTTCATTTATTTTCATTTCGTTTGAAAGTGGGGGCTGGGGGGGGAGGATGGGTGGGAGTATCTCAAATACTTGGGCCATCATCTGTTGCCTCCCAGGCACATGATCAGGAAGCTGGATTGGAAGCAGAGTTGCTGGGAATTGAACCCCATATCTGATATTTCATATGGCATCCCAAGTGGGCGACTTCACCACCAGGCCAAGTGACTGTCCTCCATACAGTCTTCAAAACACACACACAAAGGGCCGTGAATCTGGTGCAGAGACAGCACCATGGTGATGATGGGAACAACTGCCCCCTTCCCCACTGGGCAGGCGCTGAGCAGGTGGGTGGTTGATGAGTAGAAAGAGAGCTGAGTCCAGTGCCAGAAGGAAGGAGAGAAGCAAGCGAGCAGAGGCTCCCTGGAGGAACAAGTGGGCTCCAGAGTGTGCTGGGCCCTGGCACTATGGATTTCCAGCTCTTGCCCCTCCGCCCAAGGGCCCAGCTTACCTCACTGCCTCATTCTTCGTTTGGCCATGTCAGTTCAAACACTGAGTACCCAGGTGTGTGGTACCATCTCTGGGCACTGGTGCATACGCGCTTTTTATTTTTTTGAAATATTCATTTATTTAAGAGGCAGAGTTAGAGAGAGAGAGTCAGAGACAGACAGACACACAGAGAGAGGTCTTTCATCAGCTGATTCACTCCTCAAATGGCCGTAATGGCCGGAGCTGGGCATATCCGAAGCCAGGAGCCAGGAGCTTCTTCCGGGTCTCTCCCACGTGGGTGCAGGGGTTCGAGCACCCGGGCCATCTTCTACTACTTTCCCAGGCCATCAGCGGAGAGCCGGATTGTAAGAGGAGCAGCCGGGACTCGAACTAGAGCCTATATAGGATGCGGGTACTGCACGTGGAGGTTTAGCCTACTACTCCACAGTGCTGGCCTCGCATCTGTGCTCTTGTCTCAGCCTCTCAGTGGCTGCACGAGGGGGGAAGGACAGGCCTCCTGGTGTCTCAGGATGCACTACCTTGACACTGGCAGAGCCCAGAAGGCCCAAGGGAGCTTCACCATGAATGAGACCAGACCCGTTCTCACTGAAGGGACTCTGAACCTGGGTCCCTTTCATTTGCTATCTTTGGAGTCCAATAGGACTCAGGCATAGATGCCTTGGTGCCTGGCCTTGGAACCTCGAGGGTTAAGGGTGTTTGGGTCCCAAGGAACTTTACCCATGGTGGCCTGGCCTGGCACAGCAGCCATGCCTGTAATAAATGCCAGGGGATTGGTAAGCTCCTACCCACTTCCCTCATCCACCAGCAGCCGTGGCACTGTTCTCCTTGGATGCTAAGGTGTGTGGAACAGTGGGAGGCACTGACTTAGGGGCCAGAGCTAGACTCAAACCCTGGTCCTGCCATTTGCTGTTTGTCTCATTCATAAAATTTGAGAGGCATAGTAGCCTCTCAAAGTCTTTCCCAAAAGGCTGAATGAGATTCATGAATCAGAAGCACCTGACATCTGTAGTCGGCCTTCAACAGGAAATAGTTCTCCCACGGTCTTTTAGAACTCCTGGTCCAAGGAGGCCCAAAATCTCTCTCCCTGAACTTCACAAGGCCCTCTTCCTCTCTGTCTCATACCCAAGTCTGGCCTGGCACTGCTTCTCCTGGGCCTTCTTATTCCTTGAGCCTCATGAGAATAAGGGGTCACCGTGTCTTTGTCTTTGGCTCCCAAAGGAAGCTTTTAGCCAATTGCAGCTGCAATGGAAGGTAACGTGCTCTACGAACTTTCCAGAGAGGATGCTGTGCCCTCAAATCATGGACTCCTCCAGGTCAGAAACCCCAGTCTGTGCAGTTCTCGTCCGCTCCTTCTTATCCTTCTGTCAGGGAGAAGGGAACAGCTGGTTCCCATCCTCCGAGTAATAAGCCTGCCGTGCAAATCGTTTTCCAAAATCATTAGGCCACAAAGATTCTATTCAGCTGCAGTGTTTGCATTGGCCCCACCCTCATTTCTCAGAGATTGGAAGACATTTGCTCACAGAGACCGGGCATCGAGATACACCCGAGAGACTGAGAGAGCATGGCTCACTTTCTTCCCAGGGAGAGAGAGAGAGAGAGAGAGAGAGAGAGAGAGAGAGAGAGAGAGAGAGAACCAGCCAAGAAGACAGTCTCTGGAGGGCCACGGAGGCCCCCTTAGCCCAGAGTCTCAGAGTTTCGGAGGGTTTTGAAATCTTCCCTCTTTGTGGAAGAACCCTGACTCCTGCCCCCAATCACAGAAGCAAAGAATCAGCTTGGCTTGACGCTTTCTGGGTGTGCAAAGAGGGGACAGAGTGGAAGACGGGTTCCCCCATGCTCTTGGAGGCCTTGCGGTCTAGCGGAAGAGGTAGCACACACCCAGCCGCGCACACGCACACACGCACGCAGATGCATGCCAAGTGAAATCAGCCACGGATTGAGAACAACCACGCAGGAGGTCTCCAGACAGCATATCCTCTTCAGCAGATGGAAGGGTTGGAGTGCAGGGAGAAACCACAGTGTCCTGGCCTTGGCCAGCGCTGCCACATCTGCTCCAGGCAGTGGGACAGGACTGTCTTCCTCCTCCCTGGCCTCAAAGAGCCCGTCACTCTTCAGCCTCATGGGAAACCTCCTTGTTGACCACCGTCAAACCTGGAGGCCTCCCAGTGAACTGGGTCAGGCAGTGGTGAGTTGGGGATCTCTGTAACCTCCTCTCCTACTCTTGAATGTTTTGGTGCGCTTCTCGATGAAGTTCCAAGGGAGGAAAAGAGACTGCACCACCCATCACAGGATGCCTACCATGTGCGGGGGATGGTGTCCCAGGATCCTCTGCAGGCTAGGGGTTGGTAGCCCATTCTCCAGATGTGGCAATGAAAGTGCAGGAACAGGCAGGGGCTCGAGCAAGGGTGCCAAGTCAGGAAGTGACCCCTCTGCTTGCCACCATCTGCATCATCATGATCACGTAATGCGATCCATCACCGCCATCATCATCTGGAGCAACTTCAATCTTTGTACCCTTCCCCTGCCCCTGTTATAACAACCAACACTATTGCCAGGGCCGCAATTCCCATCCACCTTTATCTCCTGCTTCAGCCTCTCTGGAAGACAAGAGGATGTCAAAATGGTCCTGGAAAATGGAATTCAAAGCTATGTTTCTGCTGGTGCAATTTTTCTTTTTTGAAGTCCATGCATTTTTTTTCATAATACACATTTTTTTCATGAACTTTTCGAAGACCCCTTGTATATTTGCTTTTTAAAAAAAGCCTAATTGCTATTGATCTGTATTCAGAGAGAACAGCAGGAGACATAGGCCTGCAGAAGCCACCCAGTCCAGCCTGTGACCTGTGGTGCTATCGTCGTGTGTGGCGTGTATTCAGGTCAGGGCCATGGCCCTGCCAAAGCTGAGAGTGTTCTACACCCATTGCGTCTCTGCCTCTAGCTGTCGCCTGCTAGGAATGGAGGTTCTGCTAAAGGCCAGGGGAGGGATTGTAAAGAACAGACACACTTAAGGGGCACGGGGCATGGGGGTGGGGGCAGGCAGGGCCCACAGGGACCATCTGCTCCAAGTGTAGCTTAGGCCTGGGGCTTGGTGGCCCCTGGAGCCTTGACGTTTGCTTGCTTCCACAGCACCCATGAAGACCTGTGCCCACATGTCCATGGCGAGGCGGTGACTCATGCTGGCCTCTGGGGCAAGGTGTGAGAGGCGGCCTAGAACATGCCTTCCAAAGGCTCTACTGGGGTGTGCGAGTATGTGAATGTGTTTAAGTGTGTGTGTGTGTGTGTGTGGTGTGTTCACGGTGGGGAAATAGGTGCCTCTTTGTTTCTGAGCAAAGCCTGGGTACCAGGGATAGGACCACTTCCAGGCTGAGAAGCAAAGAGGCCTCCCTAGCTTGGGCTCCAGGGAGGAAGCCCTGCAAGCCCAAGGCACCGTAGCAGTGTCCTTTGCCCAGATGGCCACCCCGGTCGGTGCTCTTCGACTTATACCCATGCGTCCAGCTCTAACAGACTAGGGATCGGGCCATAGCCATTCTCTATTGCTAGGAATGCAGAAAGACCTCAGAGTTCCTGCTAGCCTCTCCGTGACAGCGGGTTCCTTCCTTTCCTCTCTGGGATCCTGGTTGTAGCTCAGGACACAGCTGAATGTCACAATCACCAGCTGTATAGATAGATGCTCGTAAGATGTCCGGAACTTGCTTCAGAACAATTCTTGGATGGGGAGGGGGAGGGGGAGGGGGCTTGCCGCAGACTGGCTATGGGTTGAAGCTGAGTGATGGCTCAAGAGTTGGGGGCTCGTGCCACTATCATATTGTGTTGCTTATATCTGACATTTTATATAGTAAAATGTTAAATCAAAACAGAATGAAGGCCGGCACCGTGGCTTAACAGGCTAATCCTCCACCTTGCGGCACCAGCACACTGGGTTCTAGTCCCAGTCGGGGCGCCGGATTCTGTCCTGGTTGCCCCTCTTCCAGGCCAGCTCTCTGCTATGGCCCGGGAGTGCAGTGGAGGATGGCCCAAGTCCTTGGGCCCTGCACCCCATGGGAGACCAGGATAAGCACCTGGCTCCTGCCTTCGGATCAGCGCGGTGCGCCAGCTGCAGCGCGCCGGCCATGGCAACCATTGGAGGATGAACCAACGGCAAAGGAAGACCTTTCTCTCTGTCTCTCTCTCTCTCTCACTGTCCACTCTGTCAAAAATTAAAAAAAAAAAAAACAGAATGAAACAAAGCAAAAACAATTTAAAAACCACACAATCTGTAGGCAGCCGAAATCACATATTCCAGTGGTCTCCACCGGACTCTACAGGACTGAGATAGGCTTGCTTGCTTGGAGGATTCGGGCCATCCTTGTTCCCTCTGTCCCACGTCGGCCTTTAGCTATTGGGAGAAAATCGTCGTCTTTGGTGCCCAGCAGATCTGCGCAATGTGCTGGCCTCAGCTGCTTCCTCGGTGTGGGATTTTGTGCGAGTTACTCCACTTCTCTGGGTTAAAGGAGAGTGAGCACTCCCTTCCCTTCAGGGCCTCATGGGACATCGTGTGTCGCTAAAGCTGTCCCCATGGGGCCTGGCACAGAGCAGAGTGCTCGATATGGCCGGGCCGCTGCTTGAATCATTACTGTTTTAGGCCAGGGCTCCAGAGTCCCCTTGGAGTAGAGCACACAGCCCCCCACCCCCACACCCCGTCCCACCTCCCATTTCTCACATCTTTGCACTTCCCCTGCCCGATGACCTTCTCTTGCTGTTTATCAATGTGCCTTGGCAAAGATGGAGCCTCCAGCTGGGCTCCGTGTTCCAGGTGCTGTGGATCGACAGGCGTATAGTTAGAGCTATTAGCTGCCTGCATCTGGGAACTGTATTTCTATTCATACAGCGCAAGGCTTCTTGAGCTGTTTTTGCCTGTGGTCAACTTACAGACTTACAGCCCTTGGTGTCTGTCCTCCCCCCGGCCCAGCCGCCAGCCCACCATACGGCTGCTACATTTGGCCTCCCAGACCTGGATTTCTGCAGTGGGATTTGAGTGTCAAAGCAAGCTTTTACATGGACCCCTGTTTCAATTTGATCTGGCTGGGTTGGAGCTCTGAGTGGTGACTAGGCCTCCTGTGTCCTGTTCCAGCTCACTGAAGACCCCAAGCATAGAGGGCGGGATGGCAGCCCCGGGCTCTGTGGCAGCTGCTAACTAGTTCCTTCCAAGTTGACAGCAATCAAGGCTCTTCAATTTCAGTGATTCAGCTCCTAACTCGCCCCGTGTGATCTTCTCCAGCCCACAGCTCTCCCTCTGATTCACGAGGACCCACGGAATGAGGGTCCCGATCGGGAGCTCTGCTGAACTCCAGACACCGACAGAGCCAGAAACTAACAAAATAAGGCCTCTTGGGACCTAGTGCATCCTTGGTGAACACGCCGCTTCCTCCCAGCAGCAGCCAGGGAGGTGGGTGAGAGAGTGGTTCCTGACAACCAGCACACGTTCACACTTCATCTGAGAATTTGGTTGAGGTTCCAGGCTGAGCAAAGCGGCTCGTGATCATTGAAATCTACCTTGCCCATTCTGGAAAGTCGATGCTGCACTTGGTCCATGGGGACGGAGAGTCACCGTGACAGTTCTGACCTTGAATCTCCCATCGCAGGGCAGGAATTTGGCCTAGCAAGTGAAGTTGGCAGTCAGGATACCTGTGTCCCCTATCAGAGTACCTGGGCTGGATACCCAGCTCCAGCTTCTAACTCTAGCTTCCGGCTGATGCATATTCCGGGAGACAGAGGTGATGGCTCAAGTAATTGGGTCTTTACCATCCGCATAGGAGACCTGGATTGAATTCCTGACTCTCAGATTTGGCATCAGCCCAGCCCCAGCCATTCCAGGCATTTGAGGAGTGAACCAGTGGTTTCTCTCTCTCTCTTTCTCTCTCTCTCTCTCTCTCTCTCTGCATCTCAAATAAATACTTTAAAACATTTCAAATACTGGGGATGCACTTGGGGATGAAGTCATTTAAAACAAGTGTCGTCAGCATCACTGGGCTGGGCACTGCGGTGGGACAGGGCTGAGCCAGCTGTGATTCTTCTACTCGGCAAGCAGCCCACCCATGTACTGGGAGAGAGAGGTAAGGCACGCCAATGACTATTTCTGCAAAGGCGGCAAGTGACTAACACTAACTGAATGCTAACACAGCATTCAGAGGTTTAGAGTCAAAAGCACTGAGAGGCAGCTGAGAAGCAATCAGGGAAGGCTTTGTGGAAGAGGTGCCAGTGGAGCTGTGGCAATGCGGTGCAAAGTATGGTTGTCAGGTGGAAGGGCCCATGTGAGGAGGCATGGAGCGGGGAGACCTAGCTTCAGGGAAGTAGCATGAACACGGATGATCATGGTAACAGCTGCTGTTTTATTAAACACATACTGTGTGCCAGGAATAGTATTCAGCCATTTACACACACAGAGAAAGAGAGGTATTTTCCATCTGCTGGTTCACTCCCCAAATGGCCACAATGACTGGATTGGGCCAGGCCAAAACCAGAAGCCAAGAACTTCTTCCAGGTCTCCTAGGTGGGTGCAGGAGCCCAAGGACTTGGGTCATCTTCCACTGCTTTCCCAGGTGCCTTAGAAGGGAGCTGGATGGGAAGTGGAGCAGCCAGGTCTCGAACTAGCACCCATATGGAATGCCAGCACTGAAGGCTGGGGCTTAACCTTCTATGCCACAGCGCCAGCCCCAAGACCCACATTCCGAATTCTTAAGTCAATCAAGTTTCAGTCTCCTACCTGTGTGGGAGCTTCAACGCCCTTTTGCTGGTTTCTGTTTTCCCTCTCTCATCTACAAAGGCTTTCGGGAAAGAGAAGCCAGAAGGTATGGAAGCAGACCAGGGCTTTCCTTCCTGTTAACCCCCGAGCTCAGACCGGGCCCTGGTTTGGACCTTTTCTGGCCTCCCAGTAGGGCTGTGAGAGCCTTCTTGCTGCCTGGGGATGTTTGCTGCCCTCACCGCCTCCTGCCTTTGCCCTCTGAGACCCTGCTCTCCCATGGCTCAGTTCTCTACCCCACTTTGTAGCCTTGGTGTGTGCCCTTTCTCCGGAGTGCCTTTCGGATAGGTGGTTGTGCACATGCGTGTGCGTGTGTGCGTGTGTGTGTGTGGAGTGCATGTGTGCAGAGCGGTCTGCACCTTGCACAGGGCAATTCCCCTTCCCCTTCTGCCTGCTGCCTTCTCCTTGGTCACAGCCCCCATGCCATGAGGCCTCAGTGCTAGCATGTGGCTCTGTGTTCCAGAGATCCTCCCCGCCCAGATCCAACCTTTAGGCGCCGTCTCTCCTGGCTTGACTAAGCCGCTGCCAGCCCCTCTCCTCTTTCAAAGTGAGGCAGCGGAGCACAGCGCGAGAGCATTCTGCGACTTCGCAGGCCCCAGAGTAGGCTCACAACTCATTAGGCACTCATGCAATTAACTCACGGAGTCTGCACCAGGAGTTCTAGAAAAGTGGAAGAGAACGTGTCCCGTGCAGTAAGGAGAAGCAGTTTCATGAAACTTTTCTTTCCGATTTGTACATCTGAGGAGGCTTAAAAAGCTCATGGAAGAATAAAATTTACACACAAGTTTATTTTGGTGCAGAAAATTGTGAAATGGATGCCTAGCATTTTCATAATGTGCATTTTTATTTAAAAAGATTTATTTATTTATTTGAAAGTCAGAGTTACACAGAGAAGGAGAGGCAGAGAGAGGGAGAGAGCAAGAGCGAGAGCGAGAGCAAGAGAGAGAGGTCTTCCATCTGCTGGTTCACTCCCCAGTTGGCCACAATGGCTGGAGCTGGGCCAATCTGAAGCCAGGAGCCAGGAGCTTCCTCCGGGTCTCCCACATGGGTGCAGGGGCCCAAGGACTTGGGCCATCTTCTACTGCTTTCCCAGGCCATAGCAGAGAGCTGGATCGGAAGAGGAGCGGCAGCCAGGACTCAAACTCGCACCCATTTGGGATGCTGGCACTTCAGGCGGCGACTTTACCCACTGCACCACAGTGCTGACCGCCCCCCCCCCCCGAAGATTTATTTTATTTATTTGAAAGGCAGATTTAGAAAGAGACAGACAGGCAGAGATACCGTCCATCCTCTGGTTCTCCAAATGGCTCCAACAGCCAGGGCTGGGCCAGGTTGAAGCAAGAATATATTTACTTATTTGAAAGAGTTACAGAGAGAGAGAGAAGGGGAGAGAAGGAGAGATGGAGAAGTCTTCCATTGGCTGGTTCCCTCCCCAAATGGCCACAATGGCTGGAGCTGAGCTGATCCAAAGCCATGAGTCAGGAGCTTCTTCCATGTCTTACATGCGTGTACAGGGGCCAAAGGATTTGGGCCATCTTCCACTGCTTTCCCAGGCCACAGCAGAGAGCTGGATTGGAAGTGGAGCAGCCAGGACTCGAACCGGCGCCCATATGGGATGCAGGCACTGCAGGCAGTGGCTTTACCCACTATGCCACAGCACCAGCCCCCATAATGCACATTTTTCATGACCATGTTGAAAACATTTTGTATGCATGGGTTTAAAAAAAGAAGTACCAAAGAAATTTATCTTTTAATTCCATTTTCAGTGAACATGTTGGGGTACACTCATGGGTACTGGTTCTTGTTGTGAAACAATGATTTCTTTTGGTACTTACACATTAAAGGTTGCAATGAGAAAGCAACAGCAGCAATAAGCTGACAGCACTGTTCTGGGCTGTAGCTGTGGCACCTTGGACAAGCCCTATCCCATGTTAGGTCTTCATTTTTCTCACGTGGCAATAGGGCTTACGGTCCTTCCCTGTCACCCTCATTCGTCGTGGCAAGGTCTCTGGAGGCACCATGAAGCCTGAGAAGGGCTGGGCACACAGGAGTTACTGCCACCGTACTGCCTGTCCCCACCCTTCTCCCCCGCCCAGGGCCCAGCGTCTCCATTGTGCCCATCGCGGGCTGTGAGCTGTAATGCCCAGTGCAGCCCAGTCAAGAGCAGCAGCTACCAGGCCACCCACTGGGAAAATAGAAACTAGACCACCTCCCTGGCCATGCTTTTAGTGCCCCTGAAGGTGGGACTTTTTGAGGATGCCCAGGAGGAGGCTGCAGAGGGCTGGAGCTACTTCCTGGCTGTGAGGGCGCCTCAGTCTCTTCATCTGTGAAATGGATGTCCTGAGCTCCACCTGGCAGAGCTGGGACGAGGCAGTGGGGACTGCCATGTAGAAGGCCACTGATACTACTGGGCCTCTCTGGGGGTCCTTGGAGCCCCTGCCTAGGGGTCCCCATTTGGTTCCAGGAGGGCATGCAGAAGAGAAGTCTGTGTGTGTGTGTGTGCACCCGCGCCCACGCGCTGTCTCTGTGTGTGATGCTGGTGTGAAGCAGCTTGTGATGAAGCAGCTTCATAGAGACAGAGTTGTCACAAGTGTTTAATGCAGGAGCAGCTTTGCGGGCCTTGTCATCCACCTGGACCCTGGGCACAACACCAACGCCTGAGTGTGAGGCCGTGGCCATGGCCCCTGCCCCTCTGTGGGTGGCATCTCTGTGTGGCCTCTCTCTGAGCAGAGGGAAGGAGGCTGAGCCTTGTTCGGGCAGGCCAGGCCTCTCAGCCCCTGGGGCCCCCCTGGGAGACAGGAGGAGAGCGGCTTGCGAAGATGGGCTCCTGGCCCTACCCGCAGGCCGCTGAGCAATTGGGAGGCAGTGCGTGTGGCTGGACATTCAGGCCCAGGCCTGGGAATAGATGGTGTGTGCTCGTACAGCCAGTCCTATTAGAGATGGAAGAGACCCAAGTTGGCCTAAGGCCCTACAGGGTAGGAGGTGGGGGCCAGAAAATTGGCAGTGGCCTGCCTGCTAAGCAGGTGGGGCACTGAACCAGGGAGGGGGGAGAGGCCAGAACCCCCACCCCCACTCAGAAATGGGGCTCCCTCTGAGGCTTGCCAGGGCAGCCAGCCAGCCAGAGCCCTGCCCCTGGGCCCAGCCTGCCTCTCCCGGGACAGTTCCCAAGGTAGGTATCTCCACTGCGACTGGCTGAGCCGCTGCGTTTCACGGCCTGCCCCTCCTCTTCCTGCTCCTCCTCCTCCTCCTCCTGGAAGCCTCCTTGGCTGTTTATAATAGCTCAGAGATATTTGTAGATCAGTATCTCGGGGAGGCCGTTGGCCTGACTCATCCCTGAGCTAAGCCCTGTCTGTTCGTTCCTTTCATCTCCTCCCTAGCCAATCCCACTTCTCCCTTAATCATTTTCTCTCCCGCCGTCTCAAGGCCCTCCAGCGAGTCTGGCTGCTGCCTTCTCTTCCCTTTGCCCGTCGTGCGCTTGAGAATTCGTCCGTAGAACCCACCCGCCGCTGGCTCCCGGAGCAGGACTGAGGGCCCAGAGGAGCCTGCTCTAGGCTGCACTCCACTGGCAGGGGGCTTGGCCTTTCTGGGGCCGTGCTTCTGCAAATGGGTCATGGCCACCCCCAGGCTGAGCCATGGCACACCTGGCCGGGGCTGGGGCTACCACGATCCTGGGAGAACACAGTGGCACTCACTTTGTCACTCCCTCCAGTCTGCCTCCGTCTCTTTCTTGGTCATTTTCTGCTCCCCTCCTCCTCCTCTTTCTCCTCTTCTTGCTCACCTTTCTTCCCCCTTCCTCTTCCTCCTCCCCTCCTCTTCTCCATACTCTGCTCCCTTTCCCCCTCCTCTTCCTCCTCTTTCTTGTTCTCCTCCTCCTCCTCCTCCTCCTCCTCCTCCTCCTCCTCCTCCTCCTCCTCCTCCTCCTCCTCCTCCTCCTCCTCCTCCTTCTTCTTCTTCTTCTTCTTCTTCTTCTTCTTCTTCTCTCTCTCTCTCTCTCTCTCTCTCTCTCTCTCTCTCTCTGCAGAGAATGACCTAGCCTATCCCCTGCCCCATGCCCTTCCAGTAAAGTCACAAGCAAGCCCAGAGCTGCAGTCCACAAGACCCCCAGGACAGTTTGAACTCCCCCCACCCCCTCTGCCGCTGTCCCAGCCCCAGAGACAAGTGGGGCTCAGGCACAAGGACTTGCCCCAGACTTCTCACCAAGTGCCTGATCCAGAGCCGGCCGGGTGGTGGTGCTGCTGTTGCTGGTGGTGGTGCTGCTGGTGGCGGCGTGTGTCTGTATTTGCTTGCATACAATTATCAGGGTATCTTAAGAACCAAGCTACTCCCTGGCAATTGCTGTCTTGAACATTTCCCTATTCCCCTGAGGGCCGTGTCTGGAGATAGCCTGGGCTTACTTTTCCTCTTTGGGCCTCAGCATCGCCATCTGTGCAATGGGTCCAGGGGGCTAACCCGGGATAGCCTTGGGCCTCCCCAGTCCTGCCTGCCAGGAGCTTCCCACGTGGTTCTCTTAACTAAGAAAGGCCAAAACACTGCAGTGTCCCAGAGAAAGTAGACTTAGAGAGAATGATCCCAGGATAGGCCGTGCGGACAGCCCTGGGTTGAAATCCCACAGACTCGGCCACTGACTCCCTGGGTGACCTTGGACAAATCACTTCCCTCTCTGAGACTCAATGGCCTCATCTGGAAAATGGGGATAGGAAAGTCTTCCCCCACCCCAGGGTAAAGAGGATGGTTCATAAAAGAAACCACAAAGTGTAGCTTCCTTCCTTCCCCAGTCGTCCCGAGTGAGCTTCCCTGAGGCCCCTGCGTGCGTGCACGTTGGGGCTGGTGCCTTCCTCCTCCTCTTCCTCCTCTTGTGTGCCGGCATGGCAGCCGCAAGCCTGGCCCCTGTGGGAAGAGCAGCCAGTCAGCTGGGCGGCGCCTTCACACTTGGTGCCTCAGCAGCTGCTAGAGGCCTCCTGGGAGCCACAGGGGAGAGGAAGGGAGAGATGGCAGGGGGAGGGGCAGGGCAGAAGCAGATGCAGAGACGGGCCGGGGGAGAGACCAAACAATGAGATCAAGACACTCAGGGACCCGGAGCGATGGACCAAACTGAAGAAAGGAGACAGGTTGGGAGAAAGGCAAGGAGAGAGACAGGGAGGGAGAAAGGGAGGGAGGGAGGGAGGGAGAGAGAGAGAGAGAGAGAGAGAGAGAGAGAGAGAGAGAAGGGACAAGCAGAGGAGTAGAGCAGAGAGATAGGACACAAGGCACGCTGGGAGGAGGCAGAGCAGGGAGAGAGAGATGGAGAGGGAGGAACGGTCTGGAAGAGAAACAGAGGCAGGCAGGGAGAGTCTGAGACAAAGAGAGACAGAAACAAAGAGCAGTAACGATGGAAGGAAAGGCTGATGGAGATTTGGAATGGGAAGGAAAGAAGGAAGGAAGGAAGGATGGATGGATGGATGGATGGATGGAAGGAAGGGGAGGAGGAAGGGGGGAGAGAGGAGGGGAGGGGAAGGGAGGGGGAGGTGCTAGTTCATGGCCAAGGGATCGCCCAGAGCCAGGGGCTGACACAGCACATTCTCCTCCTTTCTCCCTCTCTCCCTCCCATTGGCGGCCTCCTGCGGCCCCCTCCTCCTTTCCTTATCGCGGGGGGCCCTTGGCTGGCAAAGGGGGCCCTCCGACCTGCCTGTTGTGCACGGTGTTCTGGGCCAAGGTTAGCGATGCTCCCGGCCCCTCACCCGCCCCTCGTCCTTGGAGCTCAGGTGGGGGGCGAGGGGGGGGTGGGCTGGGGGAAGCAGGTGACCACTCCAGAGAGAGCCAGGGCAGCAGTCCAAGGCTTCAGCAGCCCAGGAGGAGCAGGAAGGGGGCTGGGGTGGTGGTGGGGAGGCTGCTTGCCTCCTTCCCCGGTAAAGCTCCCGCTGATGCTGCCATCTCCCGGGGACCTGGCTGGGCTCCCAGGGGCTTAAGGGTCTACCCCACCAGCTCTACATTTTCCGCACAGCGGCTCCTGTCAGAGATCCCTAAGCTCGGCCTCTGAGGAAGCCCAGGGGGTTCCAGAAAGAGCCACAAATATAGTGATCAAGCTCTAGTCTTGGTGCACAAGGGTGCCTCATTGTGGGGGGGGGGCTCCCTTGCCACTTGGCAAAGGTTAGGCCCCGGTAGGAGGAAGAAAGGGAGTTGGGAAAGCACAGGGAGGTGTCAGGTGCATTGCTCCAGGCCTTGCTTCTTGGAGCTTTGGGCGTAAGGGCAACTGAGCCACTGCAAGATAAAGGGGGCAGAGAGATGAGAAGGGGACTGGGGCTGTGGATCCTAGAAGAGGCAGGAATCTGCAGCGAAGGGTGGAGGTGCTGTCTTCATCCTTAGAAATCTGAAAGGCGCTCATGGGCCAGAAAACTGACAACAAGAAATCTCGGAGCTGGATGAAAGTCTTCAAGCTGGCGGGAAGGGACCCCCCCCCACCACCACCCAGCCCCCGCCGCCGCAAAGGCTGGGGGAAAAGGGAGGTTGGCTCATAAACAGTGCAGCTCATGCCAGCAGCCAGAGTAGCGGCCCCATCTGTGAGCGCTTCCAGAGCAGGCTGGGCACACGGGGATGTGACAGGGAGGCGACTACCGATAGGGAGACGGCTTGTTGACAGTTACACAGTCCAAGGAGGGAAAGCTACTGAGGCTAGAGGTGTGAAGGGAGAACTCCCCGGGTCGGGCATTGGGTGGGAGCGGATGAAATTGCCCTCAAGAGGCCTGCTGGCCTGAGCTCCACCTCCCCGAGACTTGGGTGCAGATCCCACCAGGGGCCACTCGCATCAGAAACACCCGGAGTTCATGCAGGCTGCTGGAGTCTCACCGGTCCTCCCAGTGGGCAGCCTGATTTTCCAGCGGTTCACCAGCTGGTTATCTCCAGGTCAGTGTTCTATGGATGTCATGGTAAGAGGCAGAAGGCAAGGGAGCCAGAGGCAGCCCAGGGAGGGCCAGGGGTGCTTGGTGTGACAAAGAAACTGCCAGGAGAGGTGCTGAGCCACCTGTCTCTGGAGGGTGGGTAGACCACTTGGGAGAGTCATCTCACGGGATTTGTAGTGGCCTGGGACTCAGCAATCGGACAGGTTTGAGGATCTGTCTGGGCCACACCAAGCAGGTGTCTCCTGGGCTGGGGCCAACTGGCAAAATACCCACTGGGCTGGGGTTGGGCCTCTGATCTCAGGGCTGGCAGCTCCAGGAAGCCCCCACCCCATTCACCTGTTGAGACTGACTGTGGGCCCCGAGCCCAACCCACCCTATGTCTGCCCAGGTGCGGGTGGAGTGGAGCACATGGACGGAGACCTGAAATGAGGACCACATGGGCAGGCTGCACCCCACCCATGTGAGAGGAGCCTGGCCAACTACAGAGTTGTTTCTCTCTTGCCTTTGTGGAAAAGGCAGGGAGGCCAGGCCGCTCTTCCTCTGGGTCTCTCTCTCTCTCTCTCTCTCTCTCTCTCTCTCTCTCTCTCTGAGTCCTCTTGGCTTGGTGGCCCAGGGCCCTTTCTGCCTGGTTGGACTGATCCGCTCTTATCTCCGCCCTCATCAACATTCCTCATTCCAGCTTCCCCCAGTCCCAGGCCTGGACACATACCTGAAGGGTAGATCAAAGGCCCACAGCTGCTCTTGTCAGCTCCCGTTAGACCTCAGCTGAGATGGGGAGCCCACCCTGGCAGGCTGCCCTGGCCCCTTCACCCTGCCTTCCCCATCCTGGGCTCTCGGAGGCAGCCTCACCCCAATGCGGCGCCTCCAGATGCAGAGGGGGCCTTGCCCCTTGCCGGCCTCCTTCCCCTCCCCCCTCCTCTGAAGACAGAATGCCTTAGATGCCAAAGTGGGAACCAGGCCTGGGGGCTGGGCCCCCCTGGGCAGACAGAGCCGATTCTTGCCTGGACAATATACAAATCCTGGTGCCTTGCATGGGGGCAGGTCCCTGTCCCAGCTGCTGCTCTTGATGAGCCCCGATGAGGTTTGGGAAGTGAGAGTTACAACCTGGGTTTTCTTCCCAGTTCTGCCATGTAGGTGAGCTCTCTAGGCCTTGGTCTCCGCCCCCAGACTACCTGGTTACCTAGATGAAGGGACTTCAAAAACTTCATGGACAGTGCATATCGTGCAAAAAACCATGTGTGGATTTCAGGCTTTTTATTTTTTCATTACTTTTTTTTTTTGACAGGCAGAGTGGACAGTGAGAGAGAGAGACAGAGAGAAGGAGAGAAGGGTCTTCCTTTTTGCCGTTGGTTCACCCTCCAATGGCCGCTGCGACCAGCACATCGTGCTGATCCAAAGCCAGGAGACAGGTGCTTCTCCTGGTCTCCCATGCGGGTGCAGGGCCCAAGCACTTGGGCCATCCTCCACTGCACTCCTGGGCCATAGCAGAGAGCTGGCCTGGAAGAGGGGCAACCGGGATAGAATCTGGCGCCCCAACCGGGACTAGAACCCTGTGTGCCGGCGCCGCAAGGTGGAGGATTAGCTTGTTAAGATACGGCGCCGGCCTAGGATTTTTATTTTTTGCCCCTCCTACCCCCTAACTTACCTTTGCATTCTGTTTTTCCCTAATTTTTTTTAAAGATTTATTTATTTATTGGAAAGTTGGAGTTACACAGAGAGAGAGAGGCAGAGAGAGAGAGAGAAGTCCTCCGCAATGGCCGGAGCTGGGCCGATCCAAAGCCAGGAGCCAGGAGCTTCTTCCGGGTCTCCCACGTGGGTACAGGGGCCCAAGGACTTGGGCCATCTTCTGCTGCTTTCCCAGGCCATAGCAGAGAGCTGGATCGGAAGTGGAGCAGCGGAGACTTGAACCGGCACCCAAATGGGATGCCGGTACTGCAGGCAGCAGCTTTACCCACTACGCCACAGCACCGGCCTGGATTCCCTGAAATTTTGGAATTAGCCTCATATAACACGGTTCCATTTGTTTCTGTATTGAAAAGGTACATACCGATGGACTTACACTTGTTGAACACTTACCACGTCCCAGGCACTGTTCTAAGTGCCTTATAAAGTACTTAATGGGTCAGAACAAGTGTGTAAATTAGGCATCATTAGCATCATCACTATTGTTTTCTAAAAAAAATTTTTATTTATTGGAAAGGCAGAGTTACAGAGAGAATGAGAGAAAGAGAGAGAGAGAGAGAGAGAGAGAGAGATCTTCCATCCACTGATTCACTCCCCAAATGGTCACAATGACCATACCTGGGCCAAGTTGAAGCCAGGAGTTTTTTCTATGTCTCCCAGGTGGGTGCAGGAACCCAAGCACCTTCCACTGCTTTCCCAAGCGCATTAGCAGGGAGCTGGATTGGAAGTGGAGCAATGGGGACAGGAGCCAGCACCCATACGGGTTGCCAGCATTGCAGGTGGCAGTTTAACTTGCTACACCACAGTGCCAGGCCCCCATTACCACCATTCTAACAGACGAGGAAACCGGAGCCCAGTACATCGTGCTCAGTGATGCACAGCTGGTGACAGGGCTGGGGTGAGCCCCAGGCAGCCTGGTTCCAGAACTGCCACGTTCAGCAACCTCTTGTTTGTGCGGTGATGACAAGAGAATCGGCCTGTAAGTGTATACAGTTGGCTCTCCATACCCACAGGCCTTGCACCTGCTCATTCAAAGGACCACAGGGGAAGAATATTTGAAAAGAAAATCGTGTCTGTCCTGAGCATGTACTGACTCGTCTGTGGCTTGTTCTGATTCCCTACACAGTACTGTACAACAGCTATTTTCGTAGCTTCTACTTTGTAGGAGGTGTCATAAGTAATCCGGAGATGATTTCCACTATACAGGAGGATGCACATAGCTTAGATGCAAACACTAGGCCGTTTTATAGGAGAGACCTGAGCCTCTGATTATTCCAAAGGCGCCCTGTGGACAGAGAGAGAGACAACTTACTTTAGCAGGGCAGGTTAAGGGTTGCTTGCAGGAGATAGCACGGTGCAAAGGGCCTGCAGTATGTGTGGGCCTGGAGGCAGGAGAATGTGGGGATGAGCACTGCAACTGTGGGATCAGGGGAATCTCAGACCAAGTCACAATGTCGCAATGTCACTAGTCACTGCAAGAATGACTGACCTGGAGCACTACCACTTGGCCCTTGGCAAATCAACTGCAGTGGTGACTACGTCTCTGGATTAGCTGAGATCTGAATGAGCAACACTTAGCTTTGCTAGGCCCAGCCATCTTAATCTTTTTTTTTTTTTAAATAACCGGAGATGAAGACTGAAAAAGTCCTCCCCGTCTAACAAGGTCTGGTCAAGTTACCTCCTCTCCTCCTTTGGGCAGGTTTCCCACCTTCCCCCTACCCCCCCACCCAAACACAAAGCAAAGGATGAACCTGTTCTTCTACCCATAATGCCCCAGCCGGCGTTTCCAGTGTTTCCGGGGGAGAGTCAGTCACAAAGGGACCCTAATAAGCTTGTCCCACAACCAGTTGTGCTGAATGCTGGTGAGGTCTGGAGAGAGAAGCGGCTGCTCTGGCTCTTGGGGAGTTCCTAGTCTGGGCTGGGGTGGGAGTGGGAGGCTCCCCCCAACCGAGGATGTTGACCTTGACCGAGGACAGCTAGAGGAACATATTTACCCAGTCGTTAATGAGTATTTATCAAGTGCCTGTTAGGTAGCAGGCACTATTGTTAGATGCTTCTTTATGATCATTAGCATATTGACACTCCAAAGGACCTAGCATTTGGCCTGGTAAAGTCACTGGACCAAGGTGTGCCAATCATGGTAAATGACGCCAAGGGGGATGTGGCTACCCCACCCCGTCCCCACATGCTGGCTCAGGACATGAAGACTACGATCTCAACAGCACCCCCACAGACCGGTGCTCCAAGACAGATGTCCCCTTTGGCCCTTCTCTCATTATGCTCCTGTGTTCCAGGAACTGAGAGCAAACATGTGGAGCCAGGGGTGAGAGGCGCCTGATGCATTTCTCGAACTGTGAGTCATTGCACCGATCTGAGCAGCAGCCAGGGGTGAAGGTCAAGGAGAAAAGAATGGGAAGAGAGCAGGCTGGAGAGGTAAACAGGGGCCGGCCCTGCATTTTGGCTCTGGTGTGTGGACTTTATCTTGTAGGCCAAGGAGAGTCCCCAGAAGGTTTCTAAGTGAGGTAATCAGATGTGTGCTTCAGCGAGTTCACCGAGCGGATGAAGAAGATGAGCTCTCCATGGGTCCTGTAGCATCCGAGGGGCCTGGAGGACATTCAAGCTGGGATGAGGCTGAAGCTCAGGGGAGAGAGTTGGCCAGGAGGTTTGGGGTGGAGATTATCAGCACGCAGATAGGAGCTGAAGCTGAGCGAAGATGAGCTCACGCAGGGCTACTGGGGAGCATGGAAAAAGAGGGGGAGGGTGGGAGCCGTGGGGCTTTCCAGCATTCAAGAACTAGGAGGGGGAAGAGAAGCTAGCAAAGGACACACACAGAGCAGCCAAGGGAGCCAGGAGAGAAACCAAGTGGGTGTGTGTCTGGGGTACAGCTGGTGAACGATGGCGAAACCAACTTGGAATAGGAGTGATCAAAGTCGACTATCCAGATGGACCCCTTGCCAGGGAAGGGTTAAAAGGTAAAAGGCTCAAGCAGGGTCTTTATGATGAAACATTAGTCCTAATGTGAATGCCCACCCCCAGCCCGGGAGCCCTGTCCCCAGAGATTCCTGATTCAGCAGGTCTGGGCGGGGCCTGGGAGTCTGTAGTTTGGAGCAGCAGTCAGGTTGATTCAGGGGCTGGGGTCTGTGGCGATCGTTGTAAGAACGGCTGCTGTGTTAGGGTCAGGTAGTGAAAGGCAACAGACTAAGGGGGATGAACTGGTGGCCTGCCCCCAGGGGCAGAGAGAAAGGCTGGATGAGCAGCAACACCCGTTCACCCAACACACACACACACACACACACATCTTTCTCTTAGAACCCAGGTGCAGGCCCGGAGCCCAGCCAGCAGTAAACTGAGCCTCAGCGTGGAAAATATGGAACCAAGATATCCGGGGAGGAGGGGGGAGGGTGGGTGGGAGAGGGAATAATGCAAACCATGCAGATCTGCCCGGGGAAGGAGCAAGGGAAAGGGGGGTGGATTGCTGAACAGCGAATGAGATATGAGTTTGCAATGTGATATGGTAGCCCACTCAAGTCAGCCTCGCGTGTTCTCTTTCCCTTTCTGTCTCTCTTGGGTCCGCAGCCTGCACGGGGCCAGACTGCTGTAGCACAGAGCCAAAGCTGAGGCTCTCGCCTGTTGCAGGCCTAGCCCTGCCTGGGAGAGTGCACATCCGGTTCATGGAGGAACTACTTTCGATCACCTAGCCTCGCTGCAGGGGACTGGAGCAGGGCTGTGATGAGACGGGCGATGCTTCAGTATGCTATCATGCAGGTGAATTCCAGTTAGATAAGTCACTTAACCTCTCATGGCCTCTACTGCCACCTGAGTAGTAGCATGGAAGAGGGGGGTCTAAATGACATGGGTCCCTCCAATGCCTAACATGTCAAATCTTCGTGGGTGGGTGAATTTTCAACCGTTTTGTCCTGATCCCTTTTGTATGGACAAAAGTGGCTGCACTGGCCTAGCACTGACCGAGCGCTTGCTTTATGCTTGGGACTATGTTGCGAGTTTCGCAGCCAGTCTCTGTGTCTGCTTGATAACAGCCCTGTGAGGAAGATGTTATGCCCATTTTACAGATGAGGCCATCGAGAACTTGGGGAACTGGCCACTGGGGTGTGAAGTTTAGAGGAAGAAGGGGCGTGACCTCAGTCTCTGTAGATGCATCATGGGAATTCCTGGGTCCCATGTTCCCTGTGCTAGATTGCAGCCCTTTCAAGCCCACAACGTCCATATTTTTTCAACAATGGGTCACATGGCTTGCCACTTTGGGGCTGAAGAGGTTGGGGCACACATAGGTTGATAGGGTGCCGAGCAGGTCTTTGAAATGTCTTTTTGACACGCCCCCAAGGGAGCCAGTGGCCATGGTGGTGGCGGCGGCAGCGGCAGCGGTGGGGGGCCTTGGTGTGAGGTCTGGGTGCAGGAGTCCTCTCTGCCAGCCTCCCCTTCACCTTGATGCATCCCAGAGGCCAACTGTCTTGACAGGGATCCTCTGAGCAAACCTAATGATTGCCAGCTGGGAGTGGAGCGCACAGGGCTGAAGCCGCGGGGACCCCACCTCACCTAGGTTCTCATTGGCTCCCCGGCCAGCCAGGAATGGCTGGCTGCTCAAAGTCAGGCCTGGCTTCTCTCACACCAGGACACTTGCCTGGCCAGTCAGGTCCAGCCAGCACTTCTGTTCCTGTTCCCTTGATGAAACCTTCCCTGCAGGCTTTCAGAGAGAGAGAGAGAGAGAGAGAGAGGCCCAGCCCAGCTGCAGAAGCCACGTCCCATAGCTTGGAATTCAGCTCCTTGCCTCTAGTCCACAAAGTCCCACAGTTGCTTTGGGACCCCTGGCACCTTCCAGAACACAGCAGGTATTTCTTCCTGCCGGTAGAACTTTGGCGTCGAGTCCCCCAGCCCCACTCCCCCTCCCCTGCTGTAGATCCTCTCCTTCCTTGCCCCTCCCCCTGCATGCTTCTCTGGGGCCATTGCTAGATCTTGGTTTACCCTTTGGTTCCTGAAGTTGTCTCCCTGAGGGCAACTTCTCTCAGAGGCTCCATCTCTTGTCTGAGAGGTAGTAGAGCAAAATGATTCAACTCACGGGCTCATGGTCAAACTGTCCATTTGCCATATTCTCTCATTTTTTTCTTTTTTTATAATTTATTTATTTATTTGAAAGTCAGAGTTACAGTGAGAGAGGGAGAGAGAATCTTCCATCCACAGGTTCAATCCCCAAATGGCCAAAGCCAGGAGCCATGAGTTTCATCTGGGTCCCAGGCATATTAGCAGGGAGCTGGATGGGAAGTGGAGCAGCCGGGACTCGAACCAGCGCCCATATGAGATGCTGGCACTGCAGGTGGCAGCTTTTACCAACTATGCCACAGCGCTGACTCCCATATTGCTAAATCCCCAACAGGGCTTGCATAGCCTGGCAGATGGGATGGAAGCAGAGACTAAAGGAATGAAAGGGCACGGGCAACCACTTTGGATGTGGTAAACTGAACCCCACAGTACAAACCTGTGTTGTTATGTGATGAATATGCAAATCGAGTTTCCAGGGCAATGGGAGCAGGGTGTTGGTGTGTGTAGTGGGCCCATTTGCATGTTCTCATCAGGGAGTTTGCAGTCTCCTTGAGACAATGGACTCCAAGGAATTCCCAGGACCGATGCACGAAGCCCCGAGTATCAGTTCACCTTGTCTGAGCACTTTTCAACCACCGATCATCTGTTCTCTACAGCATCCTTTGCGGGAGCCTGCAAAGGGATTGGGAGCCTCAGATTTTGGGTGACAACAGAGAGGCTCACAGGGCAGGGAAGTGGCTTGCCTAAGGTGACACAGTCAAAATTGGTTAAGGGTTTGAGCTCAGAGCTTTGGAGGCCTGGCGCCCAGAGTTGGCGAGACCAACTCCAGAGGACAGAGTCTCTTCTCCTCCCTCCATTCACACCGAGTCCCATTTATCCAGCAGGTGCACCCTGTGATGAGCCCTGAGCAGGGTGCCAGGGATCCAGAGATGAAACCACGCAGACCCTGACCTTGAGGCCATCTAAAGTACACGTTCGTGAGAACCCAGAGATACTGGCCCATGGAGCTAAGAGCTGCCAAGAAGGGCCCACAAAGTGTGACGACTCGGGGCGGGGCTAGTGGCATGGGGGCTCAGAGAGAGATGAGGGAGTGAGGATGGTAGCCAAGGAGGGATGGCATTCACAGGACTGGGCCAAACATCTCCTGAGTTGGTAGCAAGGTGTTTGGTCTAGAGAGTGGATGGCCTAGCTGCGATGGTGGATTGATTCGCCCTGATGCTGCTCTATCCCTTATGAACCGGCTCCAATGCCACCAGCCCCTGGCATGGGCTCATTCATCCCTGCGTTGGCCTTGGCAGTAAGTAGGGCACAGAACTCTGGCCAGAGCTGTCTCCTCCCTGGGCTCCTGCACCAAGGAGGAGGCAAGGAGAGAGCAGAAACTAGGAAAGGAGAACAAGCAAGAGCAGGGACTTGGAGACTAGGGCGGGAGTGAGTCCTCTTTGCTCCCAGAGCGTGATCCCTGGGCATGCAGCTTTGACAAGGGAGAGGTTTGAGCAGGGCAAACTGCTGGCGTGTGTTGGGCAGAGAGCTGGGGTAGCAGAGCTCCCACACAGCAGGCAAGCATCTTGGGCTAGGAGGGCGGAGTCACGGACTCTCAACAATTGAGAGCACACGCACCGCCAGTCCTGACTTTTTCTCTGCACTACCGAGGCCGGTTCTTTCCACTTGACATTCATTATCTCAATGCATCCTCACACTAACCTTGTGACTTGCCCCACCCCCTTCCCATCCCCCGTGTGGCCCAGGAGGCTCAGAGAGGTGGGGGGGGCGCTGGGGGGAGGGCGCCCTGCTCTCAGGTCACGTAGAAATAAGTGGTGGCCCTGTGTGCTTCGTACTCCCTGCCTTGCAACCAGCCAGAAGCAGAGCCTTCTGTCCTTTTGGGCATCAGAGAGGCAGAAACTGACAGGTCCTCCAGGGACCCCCAATTTACACGAGGCCCTAAATTGGGAGAGAAATACCTCCTTTGCCTCTGGCGGGTGTGTGTGTGTGTGTGTGTATGTGGGAGGCTGGGACATGCTGAGCAGCCCAGTGGACTACGTCCTGGGCTGTGGCATTGACAACCTAACAGGCACCGTTTACACGTGGCTGTTTGCTTCTTGCTTTGTGGCGGATCGTGTTTATTTCTCTTCCTAATTATGAAAGGCACGCAGGCAGGCCTCTTTCTGGAAAGAGTCTTTGATAAGAGCCCAGGGCAGCGAAAGTGCTGCTCACAGAGGATCCCTCTGCTCTGCCGGCGCCTACGTGCATGTGGCTGGGGTGGGCTGGGGTGGGGCTCTCTCGGCTGCCTTTTGTTTTCAGAGCGAGTGCCCACCCCGGCCCACAACACTGTGCCCCCAAACAGTGCACCTCCCCCAGGGGCTCTCATCTCTCCCCTGCCCCTGCCGGGCCCAGGCCCTTGCTCCCCCCCTGCCACGCCTCCTCAGGCCCCTAGGCACACTCCCTTTTAAAAAGCCTTACCCCACAGCATGCCCAATGTATGAAAGTGCGCCCACATCCCATATGAAATGTAATTTTTGCTATAAAATATTTCAAAGGATTTTTATAATTCCGCTTTTCGGAATGATTTGCCTATGAGTAACTTGTTTCGTTCCCAATTGGCTGCGATTTCTGTGCAATCATCCTGCATACTTGGGAATTCCTGCAAAGTGAGCAAATCGAACCAACAAATTGTTTTCAAATGTAATGGAATTTTTAGGAATACTAAAGTTAACAATTAATGAGGCTGATATTATATTACGTTTTGTAGACATATAAGCGAACATTTATTAAGTCCCATTCGGCTGTTTTCTTTTCATATTTTAGAGCCAATAAATTTTCTTTTTTCTTGGGGCGCAAACGTTTTCATAGGCCCCTGAAAAGCTGGGAGTCCCTGGGCCCTGATGCCTCTAGTGCCAAGTGCAAGGCAAGCAAAGGGACAGGACGAGACCAAGAAGGTCTGGGTGGCTGTTTCTATTTGACCAATAAACCTCAGAAAAGAGGGACCAGCATTGTGGCGCAACGGGTAAGCTGCTGCCTATGACACTGAGACCCCTTATGAGTGCTGGTTCGAGTCCCAGCTGTCCTATTTCCGATCCAACTCCCTGCTAATGTGCCTGGGAAAGCAGAAGAGGATGGCCCAAGTGCTTGGGTACCTGCACCTGCATGGGAGACCTGGAATAAGCTCCTGGCTTCAGCCTGGCTCAGCCCTGGCTGTTGCAGCCATTTGGGGAGTGAATCAGTGGATGGAAGATTAGTCTCTCTCTCTCTCTGTCTCACTGTCCCTCTGCCTTTCCAATAAATAAATAAATCTTAAAGAACAATGTTCTTGCAGCTGTCTCCCAGGGCTGCTTGTGGAAAGTCGGTTTTGAGAAAGCCACGCAGCGCCCTGCGTGTGAAGATGAATAAGTATTAACTGTTTGTGACTCTGCTCATTATCAGAATTGTCCTCTCCCTGAAGGAATCTGTAATCAAAGGGATAAAACACATCCCCATTCTCCCACTTCCTTGGGTCATTTACTGAAGCTGTCTGTGCCTCAGTATGCTTGCTGGTAAAATGGGGATAATAGTCCCTACCTCAAAATGTCGTTAGGCGGAGTAGTGAGTTAATACACAAAGCCTTAGCAGAGCATCTGGAAATGTTCAATAGGTGTGAAGCCTCCTCCCCCTCCCCCTCGTCCCCCCCTCCTCTCCATCTTCATCCTGGTCCTCCTCCTCTTCCTCATTGCTGTTGCTGTTCTCTGGGCACCAGTGTGCAAGCTCCCCATGGTGTGACTCTCTACAGTGGAGCGGCTTGAACGCTGAAGCACTAAGAGTGCCCTGCACGGGGCTCCTGAGCTTTCGGCTGGAACTTAGCCGGAACTAAGCCGGCACTTGAAACGTTAAATCTGATCTCTCAACTCTGGAGGGGCCACAGACACCAAAAACCACATGGCAGGCCTCTGGAACCCTCCGAATCCAGAGGGGCGCCTTCACACCCGCAGCAAGCTGCGGTATTTTTAGTGCCGAGAGCAGCTGGCTCTCAGGCCCTCCCAGAAAGCCTGAGGAGAAAGGTGAGAAGAGAGGAAGGGAGCCCCTGAGGGAATAGACAGATGATGTTTGGGGCTGGCTCGGTCCTGCCTGGTTGCCTAGGCCTCTCTTCCAGGGCCAACTTCAGCGCCTGGTGCCTACAACACACTGAACAGGCCAATGTGTGAAGCTTTTCCCTGGGGGCCAGGGGAGCCAGAGACATTCGATGCCAGCCCATCTCCTCTTGCAGGCACCCTGCAGAGTTCTTCCCAGGGCAGGATTGGAAGCCCCGCCTCCCCTCGCCCACCCCCCCCCCCCATCTCCCTTAGGCTGCAGAGAATAGCAGGAGGGAATGGATGTGGCTGACCTGTGACACTTGAGAACTCATGGATACTGTCACCTCCCGCCACTCCGTCACCCCTTAGCTCTGTGGTCTTGGGCAAGTCCTACCCACTCTGGGCTTCTTTGCATGTTTGTGGTGTTGGCCTTGCATCAGGGGAGGGGCCAAGCCTGAAGGCAGGTGGCTGCAGAGGCAAGTGGTGGTGGTGGGGGCACCTCCCATTGGCTTCCCTAGGGCCCACTGCCACGCGGTCAAGTGCATTTTCCAAGCCCTCGCATGCTCCTCTGCGTGTGCGCACACACAGCGCACATGCACACGCCTTGTCAACGTTATCTGGGCTGGGGATCGCCATGCTGCATGTGCAACCAGTTTGCCTATCCTCTCCGAATCTAGAGACGGTTGAAGCGATTCTAATTACAGCCTGCATTCCTGCTCTGTCTGAAGGCTTTCCCTTTTTCAAACGGTCTAGTTTTTTTTTTTTTCCCTCGGCACTTGGCTCCCTTGCTCCTCACTGCCTGACTGCCCCAACACACACCTCATTCTCACGCCCCTTCGTCTCCTCCCCCTTCCCTGGGTTGGATTGTTCAACTTCAGCTTGATTTTCTGCTGTCTGTGGCTTGGCAAGACTTAAGAAAACCCAGTGTGGGTTGCCTCTGCGTGTGCGTGCGTGTCCTTGATGGTATGGGATAAGGTTGGCATAGTGGTGTGTTGGGCCTGTGTGCATGGTGTGTGCATTTGGGGGGTGGGGATACTTGCAAAAACGTGCATACCTAAATCTGTACAGGTTTGCACACATGCTATGATTTGGCTCATGTGTTCATGCTGCACGCGTGTGTGTATGTGTGTGTGCCTGTAGGGTCTTTGCATACAAATGTGCATCTGAGGGTATGTATGTTGTCATGGTTGCTGGTTAGTCATGTACTTTGCTTGTTTGGGTTCCATCTCTTCTCCCTCAGCAGAGACACTGCCCCCTGCAGGTTGTATGGGAGGCCTACAGCGATTCCCCTGGTCAACAGGTCCTAGCTCCTCCTTGGTCTCTCTGCCTCCCCAGGGCTCCTGGCTTGACCTGCGAGCAAATTTCTTGAAGATATCCTTCTGTAGCCCATGGGGATGCACATCCCTGTTTATTCCTCTAGTCCCTACTTCGCACCGCACTGTCCTTCCTTAGGATGGCATCCAAGCTCCTGAAACTTTTCCACTCTGTCTTCTGGCACCTCTGGTTCCTTGTCAGCACCTGCTCTCCCTTCCCCACCTCCTCCACCTCTTATGACCACCTCCTTCATTCCTATGCTCTGAGGGTACAAGTCTCCAGCTACCCTCTTGGGGGCAGGGTTGCATTTTTCTCCTGCACCCATGTACCTCTGGGCAGAGGGGTGGGGATGTTGTCCTCCGGCTTCCTGTGGCTGCTGCCAGACCATCTGGCTTCCTCCCTCCTTCTGAAACGATGGCTTCTCCCGAGGCTGCCTCAAGTTCCACCCCTCCCAGAGGCTGTCATCTTTTGGCCGCCTCAGGCAACTTTGTCCTTAACACAGATCCACCACCCTGGCTTTTCTCCTCCAAGAATCGAGTCTTCCACCCCATCTCAGACTCCCGTTTCCATAGCCGTACCCTTGACCTTGCCATCACGGTTGAGTATTAGCTCCATCCATTTGAAATTCTTATTTCGATGGTTCCCGCCTTTGATCTCACCCCCGTTCTCTCATTTTCTTCCCTCACTCTAACAAGGTTCTGCCCTCACAAGTTCAATCTATTGGCCCTGCTCCTTTTGCTTTATCCATGTCCTCCTCCATCTCTCTGCTTCCCTGCCCAGTGAGACCACTTGCAGAAGATTTCCACACCGGATGCCTCTGCTTCCTCACAGCCCATTCTCACTTCTAGCTTCCCGAATGGGCTTCTACCCACAGTGAGATTGCTGTTGTCAGAGGCAACCAGGTACCAAACCTAGAGGCCAAACCCAGCGAGATCTGTCTGTCTTGTCTTGCGGGACCTCTCAGAAGCATTTGCTGTAGTTTGCTACTTCCTCTTGGAGCCACCTTCTCCCACTTCCTGGTTTTCCTCTTATTTCACTGACTGTTCCTTCTTTGATTTTTTTTTTTTTTTGCAGGCAGCCCCTGTAAAGGCTGGCGTTGAGAGTCTCAGATGCTGTCAGCTTTTCTCTGTAGCTGACCGCATGAAGCCAGCCCTATGAGTCTAAATACAAGTGTGTGTGGCAAGTTGTATCCCTGTCTTTGCTATCGCCCCCGAAGTCCTGTGCGTGTACCTCATGCCTTAATTCAGTGGCGGAGAAATCAAAGTGGAGCTACGGAGGCATCAGCCTCTGGAGGTTATTTGGAACAGCCAGACGTGTCCCTTGATGTCTAGCTGGTATATTTCTTTTTTTTAAAAAAGATTTATTTTAGTTATTTGAAAGACAGAGTTACAGAGAGAGGGAGAGACAGAGAGAGAGGTCTTCCATCTGCTGGTTCACTCCCCAGATGGCCACAATGGCTGGAGCTGCGTCGATCCGAAGCCAGGAGCCAGGAACTTCTTCCGGGTCTCCCATGTGGGTGCAGGGGCCCCAGGACTTGGGTCATCTTCTACTGCTTTCCCAGGCTACAGCAGAGAGCTGGATTAGAAGAGGAGCAGCCGGGACTCAAACCGGCGCCCATATGGGATGCCGACGCTTCAGGCCAGGGCTTTAACCCGCTGTGCCACAGAGCCAGCCCCCCCAGCTGGTACATTTCAAGTGACTCACTAGCTCTTCTTTTGGTGGTCACCAGCCTAGCCTAGGCCACCGTCAGCTGTCATCTGGACTTGCTCAATACACCTCTCTGCCTCAATCCTTGCTTCTTAACAATCCAGAGTGTGCCCGACGACAGTGTCCTCTTTCAACTGAGTTTAAGGGAAAGCCTCCTCTGTGGGTCGAGGAGCTGCTCGGTTTCTACAGGCACATGTGTGAATGGTGTGTGGGGCCGGTGCGTGTGCAACAAGGCAGCAGGGAGCGGGGGTGGGGGTGGGGGAGGTTGGGGCACAGGGCTTTAGCAGCACTGGGAAGCCAGTGCAGGGCGGGCCAGACAGGCGGCCGAAGGGGGCCTGCTTCCCCTCCATTGATCGCATTAATGCCAAGGATTTGGAATGAGGCAGGTTGGGTAATGGGTGGTAATTCAGTCCAGGTTTCCCACACATTCATGGCTGAGAACCAGAGCGGGGAAGGATGAGAAAGACAGATGGGGAGAGAGACAGGCGCTCCCCCCCCCCCGCCCCGCCACCACGTCCCGCTGAGCCCATACAAGGGTGAGTTGCAAATTGTGGCTGAGGATGGCAGGCTGCCTTCTTCTTGCAGACATCACCCCCCCCCCCCACACACACACAACCAGCCCCAGGCTTGGGGACAGGCTAGGTTGAGGTGTGGGAATGGGGGAGGGTCCTATGCTCCTTCCTCATTGTGTGATCCTCGGTAAGTTGGCTCCTCTTGGCTGTGTCTCAGTCTCTCAAGCAATGAACAGACCAAGATCATTGCTAGCCTCAAAGTTCTTGTATGTAAACAAGACATGGTTCACCAGAGTGTCTAGCACATAGTAGGTGCTCAGATGGGTTGGGGGACCTGAAGCCCACAGGCACTCCCTCTGGCTTCCAAGTGTTGTGTCATTGGAACATACTTTTGTTCCTCACGTGGGCTTTGATTGATAACTGAATAATACATATACATGTGAGGGGAACAGAGCTGAGACAGAGCCTCAGGTCAGAGTGGGCCACAAGCCTGACCAAGATCTGGAGCTCTGTGACTTGCTACCGCAGAGCAAGGATGGCTCAACCGATCCTCCTTCCACAACAAGGAGCCTGTGTGCAGGCACAGGCATGGGAAGAGGGCAAGGAAAGAGCGGGTGTGGGTCTTGGGGTCAGCACTGTGGTACAGCGAGTAAAGCCGCCGCCTGCAGTGCCGGCATCCCATATGGGTGCCGGTTCTAGCCCCGGCTTCTCCACTTCTGATCCATTTCCTGGCTTTGGGACTGTGAGTTGGTCTTGTTCATGAGCCTCAGATCCCTCAGCCTAGACTGTGGAGAGACGCCCACCAGGCATTCAGGGGATGTTAGCTTTCTGCAGCTTCCCAGGGCCTTGTGAAGTCAAGAAGGCAGTTATGGCGACACGATGGAAGTGTGTTGGCATCTCTGACTTAAGGCGTGGTATGGGCCACGTCTGGGGAAGCAGAGAGCAGAGTTTCCCTCAGGAAACAAGAGGCTGGCAGGGGTGGCCTGGCGGAGGAGATTGTGAGGGTATCAGCGGCCCAAGGAGGGCATTCTGTCTCCCCAGGCTCATGGATTTTTGCACAGAGGCAGGACTAGAACCCAGACCAGCTGACCAGCTTGCCTCCCAAGCTTTGCCTCTCTGCCAGCAATGTGGCCCGGGTGAGAACCATGATCTGGGGAGGAGTGTGATCTGAGGAAGAGTGTCTGGTGGCCTTGGGTCTTACAAGAGATGGCCTCTTTCCCTCGAGGGCTGGGCGAACGGGAGGTACCCCTTGATGTCGAGGGAGTCGGTGTTCAGCCATTCTCTAAGTTTGGGTTCCTGCTGCTTCCTGGGCCCCTGCGGACCTCCTCCAGGTGCCCCTGGTTTGCCCGCACCCCCCCCCCCCGCCCCGCCCCGCCCCGCCAGGCTTGAGAAGGGGGAGATCAGGGTGACAGCTGCTGGGCCATGGGCTGGCAGACGCCAGTGTGGGGGTGGGAGTGGGGGTAGCGAGGGAAGGGGGGAGGCTCAGCCTAGAAGGCCAGCGGGCAGGAGCAGAGAGAGGAAGTTCACAGTCTGCGGCAAATGGATTTCAAGGCCCTGTTAAGTGGAAAAGCCTTCAGGAACGTGGCAGAGAAAGGCCCCTGTCTTTGGAGAGGGGCGCTGGGGCCGGGCTGGGGGGGGTGTCTTGGCAAAGGGAAACTACACTGCCTCCCTCGTGTGGGATGGGGGCGATGGGGGGAGGGGCCGCTGAGCCAAGCCTTGGGATTGATGTCTGGTTTGGTTGGGAGTGGGCTCCAGTCGCAGCTCCAGCTTGGGAATTCAGTGACCCCACCACAACCACTACCACTCCAGCCACCCCTCAGACTCAATCTTGGTTCTCAGAGGCTGCAGCAAAGTGAAGGGTGACAAGAGACAGGGGCCTGTTTGGGTGGTGTCAGCGGCTAAGCCCCTTTCTTGAGCAGTTCGTTACGCGGGCATTGTCACCCCAGGGCTGGGATCACAGTGACTACACAGGGAGCCTGTACATGACCAGCCCCTGGCCCTGGTATAATGACCATCGGCACCTATACGACACACCTGCCTGTCCATCCCCATACCGCACATCTGTGACATCATCAGGGCAGGCATGGAAAGTCCCTCCCCAATTCTTCTAGGGGGCTCCACTCAGAGGGAGATGCTATGTGGGAGGGCTCAGGGCAACGAAACTCCCATAGCCCAGGAGACAATGTGTAGCTCACACAACTGCTCTGTTCTTGGGCTGGACAGGATGTACCCTGTGGTTGCATAACCCTTCCTATCCGGCAGCCTCAGTTTCTCTCCTGTCCTTTTCAGCGCTTTGAAGGGACTCTGGAGCCAGGCAGGCCGGCGACCAGGGTTGTGCAGGCGCTTTAGCATCAGAGGAGGAGTGACAGGCCCCTTTCCCAGGCAGGCCCCCTGCCCTTTGCCTGGCCTGGCCTCAGG
The DNA here is from genome assembly GCF_033115175.1 of Lepus europaeus. Classification (NCBI taxonomy): domain Eukaryota; kingdom Metazoa; phylum Chordata; class Mammalia; order Lagomorpha; family Leporidae; genus Lepus; species Lepus europaeus. Next base: position 87,114,983 of record NC_084850.1, read on the forward strand.
CGCAGGGCCCGGCCAGCTGTCCCAGAGCGGGCAGGCTAGCTGCATTAGCAAATGTGTTTGCGGTTACGTCCGCTCCCGAAAGCAGAGAAGCATTGCACAGGGGTTAAGGGGGTTGCGGGGGCGGGGTGGGCCGGGATGAGGGGGGGCGTGGATTGAAGACAGACCAGGCTCTGGTCCCCAGCCCTAGCTAGGGAAATCAGAACCAGGCTGCACTTCTGGCCCAGCACCCCCTCTGACTGTCCCTTTCCCTGGGAGAGGGCCGGGGAGGCCAGCCCCCCCCCCCAACCCGAGCAACACAGGCAGGGTGGCTGCGGAATCCCCTTGCATCTACTCTCCCACCGTAAGTCACCTTTCTTTTGCTCTCCCAGCCACGGAGGTTGACAAAACAGAAGAAAGAGACAGCCTTCAGCCCAGAATATGCAATGTACATAGCCGAATCCGTTTGCACTGGAAAAGGGAAAGAGAAGCTTCGTGGTTCATTTTGCTTTGTTTAACAATGGTGGGTGATGGGCAGGAAGGCTATTCATGGCCCCAAAGTCTGCCAGGAGTCACCTAGAGCCTGTCCCTTCCGATGGCATCCAGAGCCAGCCCATCTGTCCCAGGAGAGGCAGCGGTGGAGCTCAGGGAGAATTGACGGTAGATGGTGGTGGTGGGGGGCAGCCCTGTGGCATAGAGGGTAAGGCAACCGGTAATGGCAACATCCCATAAGGGCGGTGGTTCTAGTCCCGGCTGCTCCTCTTCCAATCCAACTCTCTGCTGTGGCCTGGGAAAGCAGTAGAAGATGGCCCAAGTCCTTGAGCCTCTGTACCGGCATGGGAGACCCGAAGGAAGCTACTGGCTCCTGGCTTTGGATCGGCGCTGCTCCAGCAGTTGTGGCCAATTGCGGAATGAATCAGCAGGTGGAAGTCTCTCTCTCTCTCTCTCTCTCTCTCTCTCTCTCCTTCTCTCTCTGTGTAACTCTTTCAAATAAATAAATCCTTAAAATAAAAACCACAGTGGAGTTAATGACAGGAGCTCCCTATTATCTTGTGCCAGCTAGGCACCCACTATTTGGATGGGAGAATTGGGGATCAGAGAGGTGAAGTCATTCTCGAAGGCTATACATCCAGTCAAGAGCAAAGCAGAGCAAGGAATTCAGGCTCCACTAAGCCACTCCCCAGCAGGGAGGGGTGGGCTGGGGAGCCACAGCCGTGGGTGTATGGGCACTGGTTCTCACCTTTACCTAACTCATGTCTTTCTAGCCAGGATGCCAGGGCCTCCTTTGTCAGACTGGGCAGCTCTGTGTAGCCCTTCAAGAGTCAGCTGAAAATCCTGGCTTGCCAAGCCTTGCCTGTTCCCGCAGACGTGGCGGGCTCCTCTGGTTCTCTGCTGCCCTACTCGTGGCTTGGCCATGTTACAGAGGATTTCTCTGCATGCCACCACCCCACCCCCACTCTCGTCCCCCACTGCCCTGGGAACCATCCCCGAGAAACCTCTTGGTCATTGTTAGCCTTTTTCTTTTTCAGACAAATAGAATTTTTTTTAAAAAAGATTTATTAACTTATTTGAGAGGCAGTGTTAGAGAGAGAGAGGGAGAGAGAGAGAGAGAGAGAGAGAGAGAAGAGAGGTCTTGCATCTACTGGTTCGCACCTCAAATGGCCACAACAGCTGGAGCTGAGCCCTTCCAAAGCCAGGAGCCAGGAGCTTCTTCCAGGTCTCTCATGTGGGTTCAGGGGCCCAAGGACTTGGCCCATCTTCTGCTGCTTTCCCAGGCCATAGCAGAGAGCTGGATGGGAAATGGAGCAGCTGGGACACGAACTGGTGCCCATATGGGATGCCAGCGCCACAGACAGAGGCTTAGCCTACTACACCACAACACCAGCCCCTAGAATGATTTTGGTTTTCTTGGTTTGAAAACACAGAACATCTCCGGGTAAAGGTGTGAGTGGTGGGCAGGCCAGGGCTCCAAAGCTGCTTCAGCCACTCGACCAGGTTCATTGTCACTGACTCATGAGCACCCAGTATGGCACAGCCATTCAGTCAAGGCAAGTTACAGAGCTGGGCTTCCCTGAGCCAGGCTCACAGGGATGGTGGGGGAAATGCAAAGTAGATGGTACACAGAGCGGAGTCCCCTCAACTCTCACTTCTCCTCCCGAGGCACAGGCAGCCAAAGAGACAGGTTGCGTTCTCCGGAGAGAAGCAAGGAGCGGAAGTGAAGGGGAATGTCCAGCATCTTGGCCAGGCCTTTTGAAGAGCCCACCACTCAGCCCCTGGGAGCCCTTCCGGCTATGCCCAAGGCTGGCTGCTGTTTCCGGTCTAGCCCTCATCATTCCTGTCACAGGGGATTTCTCTGCTTCCCGAAGGAAGCGGACAGGGGCTTGGGGGTCAAGGCTCTTATTTGTGAACCAGGTTGCTAGGGAGCTTGGGGTGGGGGTGGGGCTGTGGGTGTCACGGGAGGAAGCAGTGTCTGTGGGAAGAGAAGGAGCAAGGGCCAAGGAGAGGGGTGACTTTGGAGCCTTGTCCTCCTGTAAAGTCACAGGCATCAGGCCCTTTGCCAAACTCTTGTTTTGTCACTGGGGGGTGGAGGTGGGGGGGGTACTGCCAGGTGCTCCATTTTATAGATGAAAAAGATGAGGCCCAGAGAGTTGGACAGACCTTCCTGGGGCTACTGTGCAAAGTGGGTGGTGGTATTAGGGTTCCAACCTAGGTGCGTGGGTTTCCAGCACCCACATGCTTCGTTTTGCTTGGCTGGCTCTCAGGGGCCGATAGGAAAGGGGCTGAGAGCCCACCCAGTCACTTGGGGCCACGAAGGCAGCGGCAGCAGTGGCCCCTGGAGGGGAGCGCTCTCCCTGCAGCCGGAAGGACGAGAAGGGGATGATAAGTGGGAGAAGGTGCAGGAGCAGTAGATGGATTGGAGCGGGTTCAGAGGCAGGCAATGAAAATGATTAAGGGAAGAGAGGGATTAATTTATAAAACGAGATTAGAAGAGCAAGTACTGCCCTGTTTGGCTAAGGGACAGCTCGCGGGCGGGCGGGCGAGCGGCTGTGGGGGTGGGGTGCTGTGAAGGGTAGGGGAGCCACTGACTCAGAGGGGCCCATCAGTCCTGCAGCCCGGGCTGGGAGCCCTCACTGGGCTGGGTCGTTGCCAGCCAGGATGACCGCGAGGGTCCTGAAAGGACCAGCAGCCTTAGCAAGCAGGGCAGCCTTAGCTAGCCCCTGGGGCCCTTCCTCCCTCCTAAGCTGCGGAATGACAAGGGAGATTCATCGAGAAAGCCCGCAGGAGCCCATAAAGTTACCTCCCGGAAGCTTTGAGCCAGAGGGCGGTCGTCCTTCCACTGTCTGGATGTAGCACTGAATTGCGAAGCGCGAGCGACACAAGATCGGGACCTGGGACTCTGGCCCAGCACGGTCCATGGCCATTTGCTCTCTGCCCCAGCCCCTCCTGGACAGGATGCCAGCCATTTTCCTTACTCCAGCCCTCCTCTGACGTATGCAACAGTCCAGTGGGCATTCATTTCTGGGCCTAACTGCCGGGCTTCTAGAAAGTTCTTTCTGGTCTCTACGCACACGCCTTTCTGCTGCCCTTCCACCTCGATTTCCTATTGGATGGTGGGGGAGAGACAGAGAGAAGGAGAAGAGGGAGGAAGAGGAGGAGGAAGTGACTCCTTCAGCCAGGGCACATTTATAGTATGCATCAGGGACCCTGCTGGGCACTGGCACCCATTTCAAGAGCACAGCATGGATCTCAAGGGCACGTACAATTCATGAGAGCTTCATAACATAGCGCAGATCTTCTCATCCCTGTGTTCCAGACTGGAAACTGAGCTTCAGTGAAGGGGCAATGATGAGACCAGGACCCGGCCACTGAGTGAGAAGCCTGGAATTTCAGTGCCCTATGGCCCATGATCCACGAAGAGAGAAACTGGCAGCTTCAGTGACTTCAGCAGCAGTTAGAGGAAGAGACCTCTCCCAAATGCTCAGAGGTGATGACCCTGAGACCCAGGCCTGGGGTTTGGGGCTGGGTGACGGGGAGAGGCGAGGACCACCCAGGAAGATATCTATGGGAGGGACATGACCAGGTGGCACCAGGTGTGGGGCCCAGGTGCTGGGTGAAGATGCTCCCAGGGGTCTGCTCGACCCTGGCAGGGCCCACCTCGTCCACCTACCTTGAGAACTTCAGGTATGTTCTCCCTGGATCAGCCCTGCTGTCTGCTACCCCAGCTAAGACCCTGGGCACGGATACCTGTCACTGTCAGATTGTGGGGCCTATGATGCCTCCCATGACTCCCCAAGCTCTAACTCAAGAGATGACACTTGGGTGGGCTGTGCAGGCCCGCCTCACCCCTGCCTGGTGAGCAGAGGTAGGTGAGGCTGGGAAGAAAAGGAGAAGGTGGGGGAGGGGGAATGGGAGTGGTTTTCTTTCTTTCTTTCTTTTTTTTTTTTTTTTTTTTTGCTTAGGCAGAAATGAGCTCATGTTTTGTCTAATCTAAATTCTGTCAAGCAAGCGAAAAGTAGAGAGACAGGCACACACACACATACACACACATGCACACAGAGCAAGAGAGCTACAGAGTTAATAAAAAATCTGCCAAGCATATGTTCTTTCCAGCTCAGAGACAAACCAAGAAAGAAAAAAAAAAGAAAAAACAAAAAACAAAAAAAACAAAAACCCACCACCCTACCAGGAGACCTGAAAGGACAGAGCAGACATGGAATTGTTCTCAGCTCACACAACTTCCTCTGCTTCAACCGGGCAAAGTTCTACCTCCAGCCCATCGCGCTACTCACCGGCTCTGCCTGCCTGCCGGAGAGCCTGGTCCCCAGGAGACATTCCACTCCCCCTCCCAGCCTTCTTAGAGGTCGAGGTTGGGGGTGAGGAGGGGGAATCAGGGCGCGCCACAGAAATGCCATAGTGTTCAGGGGCCCTGGGATCGGGGGCCACCTTCCCAGCCCCCTCCCCTCCCCCTACCTCCCTGGAAAGAACGGACAGGCCTGCCTGGAACAAGAGAAACAGGGAAATCACACCTGGTGACGAGCTAAGTTCTGCGGGACCACCTTGGCCCTCTAAGCAAAGGCACGGCTTGGGAGAGGTGACTTCTCATCTGCAACCCTCCTCCTCCTCCAGCCCGCCCTGCCCTGCCGCCTCCCCATGGCTGAACAGGGCTGGCTGTGCGGTGGAATGTGGAGCTATTCCTAGGGGGAGACAGGGGAGTGAGGGAGCTGAATTGGCCATGCTGAGCAAGACGTTTAGCTACCCGAGCGAGCAATAATAGGGCTTTCATGGAGATGGCCAACCTTGAGTTCTGGAGCTATTTTCCACCCGCAACCCTCTTTCCTCCCGCCCTGAGTCGCCCGCCTGAGAATCCTCCTTTGTTGGGCTGAGCCCTGGGGGGAGAGGGGCCCCGGCTTTGTGGGAGGAGCACATCTGGGCAGTGGAAGGGAACCAGGGCCAAGGCCAGGACCCTCCCTTTGCAGTCACCCCCAGGGCACAGGCCCTGCTTCTGCTCCTGGGTGCTGACTTTTGCTTGTGGGGTGGCTTTTCCCACGTCCCTCCATGGCAGGCGCCTGGGCAGGCCACAAAGACACATGCACACTCTTTGCCGAGCATCCTCTGGCCGCAGAAAGCCTACAGGAGCCATAGACAAACAGACATAGTGGGAGTGAGGCTAGGGGGAATCCCAGGCCCTGATTTCGAGGGTGTGGATGAAGCTGGGACTGGGGCTGGGGCTTGGCCTGGCCAGGCAGGGTAATGAGATCCAGCTGGGTGGGAGGAGGAGGGAGGGGAGGAGGAGGAGGTAGAGGAGGAGGAGGAGGAGGAGGAGGAGGAGGAGGAGGAGCAGCCTCGGCGGCAGCGGAGGAGGAGACTCCTTTATCTCTCGCTCCATGTTCTCAGGGCCCACGTTTTTTAATTTGTGTTGGATAAACAATATGGGATTGTGTACGCAAAGAAGCTCTAATTATCCCCCGAGGTTGTGTTTCCTTAGAGGAAATGAACTGGGCATGGCATTCGCGGTGGATCGCAGAAACGCACCAGCCCAATAGCTTCCAGATTGCTGCTCAGGCGTGCCATGCTCCGAGCCCCTCCAGTGGGGCGGCTCTCTTGCCATTCCCTGTTGGAGTCTGCAACTCAGCCTGCGCCCGGCCTGACCTGGCACTGTAGCCTCGTCCCTTCCCTGCACGCTGTATCTCCGCCAGCCTCACCTCTGTCCTCCTGGTGACACAGAAGGCTCTGACACATGAATGCGCCTGCGCACGGTGGTGGTGACCCATGGAAGCTGCCTCCGCGGGCAGGCGGGTGGAGGAGAAATCCCGCCTAGGAGCCAAGGGCTCTGGTGGGAAATCTTGGGTGTCACCTCCCTTAGGATGGACCGCTTCTCTGTTCGCCGCCACACTCTCACTTCGGAGAAAAATCGGGAGGCAGAAGGAGCAGTCTCAAGGTCACAGGCAGGTAGCATAGCTGAGAATAAAGCACGCAGGGTGACCCATGGGTCAAGCTGGAGTTGCGGAGAGAAACGTAGAACAAGCAGGCCTCGGAGGCCCGGCTGGGGGCCCAGACAGACAGCAGCCCTGGTCAGACCCAGGGATGGACGAGGAAGCCATGAGGGCGGAGGTGGGGAGGCAGCTGCCCCGCCCCACCCCACTCTCCCCTCTCCCTCCGCCGCCTGCTCCCACTCCCATGGAAGTTTCGCCCCCATGTCTCCCTTTTATCTTTTCATTACATACAAATTAGGAGTGCGATTAACTTTATTAAAAGCAAACAAAGCTGGTCAGAGAATGGAGCCTCCAGACATAGCTGTGTGTGTGTTGGGGGGATGGGGTGCTTGGGGAGGAGAAGCCCGGCCGAGCGGGGGAGGGCCGGGGAGGGGGAGGGGCTGCCCTGCAGGATTCTCCATCCCCAGGGAGCCCACCACTTTTATGGCCGTCTGCAGCCTTCTGAAGTGATGCCAGCTCGGCCCGGCCTCCAGACAGAATTCCAGACTTTTAAGAGCTGAAAGGAACCATAGAAACCGTGCAGTCTATCACTGCCCTCCCACCCCCAGATGGGGAAACTGAGGCCCAGAGGAGGGGGAAAGGGGTCAGCTCCAGGCCCCACTGCCAAGGAGTGGTTGAGGGTGTGGTGGCCAGAGTGGAAGCTCTCTGCTTTAAAGGACACTCGGGAGAGGACATGCACGTCGGAACTTCTGACCTAAATATCTCTTGCTGCCCTTTTTGTTTTGTTTTGTTTTGGGTCACTCCTCAGAGGAGCTACTGGACCCATAATAACCTTTTCTGGACTCCAAAGCAGCTACGTCCTGTCCCCTTGGCCCCTGCCTCCTCTTCTTCTGTAGCCTTTGTGATTCTGCCGTCTCAGGTCCCAACTGCTTTGGGAAGCCTGAACCACCACCAGCCCCGAGACATCCCTGGGCACTTGGGAAGGAACCTCCTGGGACCTCATTGTGTCTTCCTGGAAATCAGGACTGTTTGGCAAAACACAATGTACTCTCTTCCTGTTTCCGTTCACTCATTCATTCACTCATTCATTCAGGAAACATCTATTGAGTGCTTGCTGGGAGCTTAGGGAGGGGAAAGTGTGCTGTCGAGGGAGCAGAGCATAGCATTGGTAACGTTATACATAGCAGCAAAGGGCCAGCCTCGTGGTGCAGTGGCTTAAGCTGCTGCCTGTGATGCTGCATCCTGCATCCGAGCATTGGCTGGGTCCCAGCTGCTCCGTTGCCCATCCAGCTCCCTGCTAATGTGCCTGGATAAGCAGCAGAAGATAACCTAAGTGTTCAGGTCCCTGCTAGCCAACATGACAGATCCAGATGCTGTTCCTGGTTCCTGGCTTTACCCTTGGTCCAACCCTGGCTGTCATAGCCATTTGGAGAGTGAACCAGCAGAAGGAAGATCTCTTCTTTCTCTGGATCTCTGCCTTTCAAATAAATGCATTTAAAAATAGAAATAAAAGAGAAAGGAATAACAGCAATAGATTAATGAGCAAGAAGCACCCACTCCCCACACAGTCACACACGCTTCTGCCCTGAGCCATTGTCCACTAATGTGTGGGCTGCCAAGGGGCACTGATGGCAGCGACTCTGGCCCTTTCTCTTCTCCTCTGTGTCCTCAGGCCTGGCAAGTGTTCCAGGGTCTAAAATACCATCTCCAGTGACCCCCCCTCATGCCTCCTTGCACCTCCATCACCACCATCAATGTGGTTGGTTACTCATCACTCATTTTCAGACTTCTCAGAAGAAAGGGTTTTTTTTTTTTTAGGGGGGTGGTGGTGGGGGTGGTGGTGGTTGTTAAAAACCTTTCCTGGCTTCTGAGATCAAGGACTCTAATAGTGCAAAATTGGTTCCAGGAGGAATGTTTCAACTTTTCAAGGAAGTCTAGTTTGTAAGCACTTTAGAAGCACCTACTAGAAGCCAGCGATTTATTCTTTCTCGAAATGGATCGACTACGCTTAGCAACCCTCAACTGAGGAGGGAAGGAATGAGTAGAGGATGAAGTAGCCCTTATGCACCCCCCAAAATGAACTCTGCTGTTGGCTCCAATCATACGAGATTGCCATCTTTGTAAGTAAAAAATGGTCAAGTATAGCGAGCCGGCGCTGTGGCACAGCGGGTAAAGCCGCTGCCTGCAGTGGCAGTATCTCATATGAGCGCTGGTTCGAGTCCAGGCTGATCCAGCTCTCTGGTATGGCCTGGGAAAGCAATAGAAGATGGCCCAAGTCCTTGGGCCCCTGCACCCATGTGGGAGACCAGGAAGAAGCTCCTGGCTCCTGGCTTCGGATCGGCTCAGCTCTGGCCATTGCAACCCTATGAGGAGTGAACCAGTGGATGGAGGACCTTTCTGTCTCTCCCTCTCTCTTTCCGTGACATTGTCTCTTAAATAAATAAAATCTTTTAAAAGAACGGTCAAGTACTGGCAATTTCATATGGTTTAACCTGACAGTGATGTTTTTCTAGGAGCATAGGTAAGGGAGCTCTCTCGAGGACTGCCCTGGAAATCGCCCTTCATGTTGCATCAACACAGGGGGCAGAGGTGGGTGCTTGGCTCAGTGGTTAAGATGCTGCCAGGAACCCCTGTGCCCCACATTGGAGTGCTGGGTTTGAGTTCCGGCTTCACTCCCTTTGCCAGTTACCAGCTCATGCGCACCCTGGGAGGCAGCAGGCGGTGGCTCAAGTAGTTGAGTCCTTGCCACCCACATGGGAGACCTGTATTGAGTTCTTGGCTCCTGGCTTCAGCCAGCACCAACCCCAGCTATTGTGGGCATTCGAGGAGTGAGCTGGTGCAAGGGAGATTTCTGTGTGTTGGTCTGTCTCCCTGCCTTTCAAATAAATAAAATAAATTAACAACAACAACAAAAGTAGCGTGTGCACCCCAGGCCCTGCTGCTGGGCAATCTCAATTCTTATTGAACCATTACAGGCGTTCCCTGGGGCTTCCTACTGGGCACTTTTCCTTGCTGGGGTTCCTTGTGAAATGGAATAATGATGAGAGCCAACATTTACGTGGTACTTCCCAGGTGCCAGATCCTGTTCTAAGCGCTTTGCAAGTATTAACCCACGTAATCCTTTTAACTATCCTATGGGGCAGGTGCTATGATCACCTCCAGTTTATAAGGTGGGAAACTGAGACAGGAGAATTAAGCAACTTGCCTACGGCCTCAGCACCAGTACATTATTAAGCTCGAATTTGAACCCTAGCTGGCTGAATCATTAGGCTGTGTCTGCACTTCCCACTTGCTCCTGCATCTGAGTCAGAGGCCTTGTTCCTTCCTGGGCCCAGGGCTACAGGCAGATCAAAGTCTGCGCTCACCTGCGGGGCGGCGGGGGTGGGGTTTGGCGGTGGTGGAGGTGTTCCTCAGGGACTGAGAAGGGAGAGAGAGGGACAGCCAAGCAGCAGGAGATGGAGGGGAATGGAGAGGCCAGGGTGTCGGCCAGGTTGGGCAAGGTCTGAGATCCTCCGAACTCATCAGCAGGCCATGCAAAGGCAGGGATCACCTCCTTTGATGCTTGCCTCTCTCCGATTCTTTGCCAAAGACACTTGTCGGAAGCTGTGGGACATGGTAGAAGTCCGGGGAGTTGGGTTCCATAGACCAGACCTCAGCCAAGAAGTCCGGCCGCACGTGGCGCACTGTGGGGTGGCGAGGACAGAAGGAGAGCCACATGTTTGGCAACGTTCCCGGACTGTAGGTAGTGCCTGGTGGGCAGAACCTGCCCCCATCCTTAGAGCAGAAGCCCAGCTGTGGCTCCCAGTCCCTACCACTCCTTGTCCTGCTGCCCTTGGCCCACAGCTGCTCAGAGACCCCAGGGTCCAATGACCGGTGGCTGGGAATGAACTTGCAATGAAGTGAGGTCCGGAAAGTTTTAATTTAACTTTATTCGCCAGTGATAGAGTGACTGATGATCTCCTCTTTACCTCCCAGCTCTTCAAGTTGCCCGCCCTCTTGCCCTGACCCCCAGGCCCCTAGAGAAAGCCCCTTATCCCTTACTCCTGCCATCTCTTTTTGCAAACGCGTAGAAATGTTCATGCGACTTCTGCCGAGAATGTGAAAACCTATGTTGTGTCCCTAGCTCTGCTCAGAAAGACACGATGGCAGTGGTAGTGAGGGAGGGGGAGGGGGAGAAGAACTCAGAGGAAGAAACAAGAGGAGGGGAAAGAACCACGCCACGAATGCCTGCCCATGGCCCTGGTCTGGAGCTGATGTTAAACGGTGTGGTTTCGCTGTCAACCCCAAGTTTATCCTTGTGTAATTTAGCGTAAGAAAAGCTAATACCAACGTGTCAGGTTTTCTTCTCTTCTCTTTTTCTTTTTTTAGCTGAGCAAACACCCCTCTTCCTCCCGCCACCTCCATTCCGCAGTCCCCGTCCTCATGGTGGCATCTCATCCAAGTGCCACACATGATGCTGCTGCGACCAAGGGACAAAGAGCTCCTTAGTGGTCCGCCTGTGTGTCCCCTGGCTCTGTGCTCGAGGCTGCCAACCCATAGCCCTGGCATGGCTTTTGTCTTTTGGGGAGACCTTGAGGGAAAGAGGTGTCCTGGTCCCTGGTTTATGTGCTTCCATTTGCCTGGGAAGCCTGCAGGAGTGAAACCTTCATGCCCCTCTTCTCCCTCACCCCCAGTAGAGTGCTTCCAGGCTGTGTGGCTCGGAGGCGGTCATGAAGGATTGCACTGGATGACCTCAGTGGGCCCTGTGGCCTCCGATACCTTCTAGCTCTGGGGTTCTCAATGCAGAGGACTTGGCCAGAAGTCAGTGGCCACTGGGCCATGGTGCGGTAGCATGGTCTAGAAGCGGCAAGTCCCTGTCACCTCCTCCAGTGCCCACAGTGTCATGCCACCTGTGCTCCTGAGGGAGGAAGGCTTGGTGCCTCTGGGGATGGGGGGGCTTTATCAGCCCTACTGTGGGACCAGGGTGACTACAAGGCACTCCAGAGAGCCAGCTGGCTGCGCTGGGCTGGGCCAAGAGCAAGCAAGGGTGCAGGGCAGCTAGCAGAAGGCAGAGCCGAGAGAAGCTGGAAGGTGGAGAGGCGGACAGGGAGGAGGCAGGAGGAGCGAGGAGACGGAGGCGGGAGGGCGTGAGCAGGAGGCAGGGAAGGGAAAGAATAAACACATAATCAGGGTGACTGAGTTTCCTGCGCAGCTGGACTCATCACTTGCTCTTCACAAACTCAGCTACGGCTCCCACCCGCTCTGGATGGGCAGCTGCTGCTCCCAACGCAGCGGGCCTGAGAGATTTGAATGGGGCAGGAGGTGGGGGCTCTCAGGCCTGCGTGGCTGAGACTCCGCACCCCTGCCCCACGCTTGCGCCCAAACAGGGTGGGGCAGATCTCAGCTGGCCTCAAAGCCACCCCCCACCCCTCACTCTGGGGGCAACCTGATGGGAGGAGGGGCTCAGGGCATTGTTGGCGAGGCGGGGTTGGGTGGCATTGCCAGCTCTGCTGCCTGCTGGCTGAAGGCCCCTGCCTTTCTCCCTGTCTCTCTGAGGCTGCTTTCTCACCTGCTATGGGTCTGTTGTCCAGAAGATGGCTGTGGAGGCCCCAGCCCGGGCCGGACCATGGCTGTACCCTCTCCTGGCCTGTTCCCCTCGCTGTCCTGGCAGGCCTCTCCTGCGGGGTCTGTGGCCTTCAGAAGGGAGGCAGAGAGAGGGCAGGAGCCAGAGAAGCTCACGATGCCAGTGGCTGAGGAGGTTGTGATGAGGGACCCCTGCCCTTGTTCCCAAGCCTCCTTGAACACCTCTTCCCAAACTGCCCACCCTCGATGTGTAGGTCCTGGGAAAGGGGTAGGCAGAGGGCAGGGCAAACACCACCCTTCCTACTGCCATCATCCCTTTTGGGGGGGCTGGGTCCGGAATCTTAAAGGTGGCATGCTGTCTTTAGTGGTTCCCCGAACTCCTGGCCTCATGTGACACACTGGGCAGCTTGGTGCACTACTCTGGGGACATGGCCAGGAGCCTTTATTATGTTCTTAGAGAAGCTTCCAGAAGGTCGGGCTACTGGCTAATTTTTTGAAAAGATTTTATTTATTTGAAAGACAGAGTTACAGAGAGTGGTAGAGACAGAGAGAGATGTCTTCCATTTGCTGGTTCACCCCCCAGATGGCCGCAATGGCCGGAGCTGCGCCAATCTGAAGCCAGGAGCCAGGAGCCTCTTCCATGTCTCCCATGCTGGTGCAGGAGCCCAAGGACTTATGCCAAGGACTTGGGCTATCTTCTACTGTTTTCCCAGACCATGGCAAAGAGCTGGATCAGAAGAGAAGCACTGGGACTCGAACCGGTGTCCATATGGGATGCCGATGCTTCAGGCCAGAGCTTTAACCAGCTATGCCACAGCACTGGCTCCAGGGCCACTGGCTATTAAGCACTAGCTCAGTACCAGTGAGCATCATCAGCACTTTGTAGCTCTTGTCTATACCCTTCTCCCAGCCCCGAGAGGCAGATGGGGGATCTAGGTGCTGAGAAGTTCACCTAGCTGGCTTCTGAAGGTAGGCTGGCCTGACCCAAGCGCCCATGCTTGCTCTACCGCCTTCCAAGAGCTACTGAGGTGGCTTGGCTCAATCCGTCACTCTCCAACTGAATGCCCTGCTGTGTGCCAAGAACCGTGGCTGGGTGTGGGAGTGGTGGGCATCCTTGGATCCTCCAAAGTGGCCCGGATGAGTTTGAGGAGGGAAAGATGCCAGGCAGGGCAGAGCCTGGAGGATCTCCTTTTCCCCAGACCTGTGACTCCCAGCAGGCAATGGGGCGTGTTTCTGCTCAAGGTGACAAACATCAAACTCAAAATGAGGGTAGATGATCCTTGGCCTTCTGGAAGCTCAGGAGTTGAGACAATGCTCTGGCAGCACCCCTTCAAGACTGTGAGCTTCTGCAAGCAGTGGGTATTCAGGAAGCAATATAACATCGTGTCTGGCATCAAATCCTTGCTCTGCCTCTCATTAGCTATGGAAGCTTGGGACAAGGGGGTCATCTCTCTGAGACCTAGTTTCACCATCTATCTATATCATGGGGCTCATATTCGTGTCTACCCAAGGGACTGTTGGTGAGGACGAAACAAGGGACTGTGCAATGCTTGGGAGAGCACCCCTTCCTGGATGGCCACCACGCCCATTGTTCCTCGCCTCCCGTGAGCTCTTCTTCAAGGGGGAAATGTTCACTGTAGGATCCGGCTTGTGGAAGGGTCAGGAGAAAGGGTCCCCTAGGTTGGGCCAGCGACACAGCCTCAGGGTCGTCATTCTATGCATCAGCTGCTCCCTCTTCTCACAGCCTTGCCACAATCCCCTGTTGTCTGTAGGATACACACCAGCTTTGCAACAGCACCTCCATGTCCCCACTCCCATCATCTGGGCCATGCCCAGTTCTTTTTTTTTGTCTCATCTTTTGCCACTTCTACACTTAATGCCAAAGCTTTAGCCACATCCAACATTGCTGTTCAGACAACAGCTCCCCTTCCACCCTTCACCTGTTCTGGGGCCCATTCTGGAAGGGGCAGAGCAGCGCGCCCCAGCACCTCAGCAGGGGTCTTTGGCAGGCAAAACTATCAGAGGTGGGGGTTGGGGGAGAGGGGATGATTGGAGACCCAGGATGGGGAAGCCTCATCATGAGACAGGAATAAGCCACATTATCCAATAGTCTGCAACATGGACAGTGACACTCTAGGTCATGAACTGAGGAGCAGGGTGGGGGAGTGGGGGCCATGGTGATATCACAGATGCTCAGTTGATTGCTATCCTTTAACCAGGCATGCTCGCTAAGTATATTCTCTTGCAATTTTTTTTTCTGAAATTCGTGCTTATGAAGAATCTTTACAAAGTTCGTGGAATGAATGTTATGGGAAAAAAAAAGCCTGTGCATGAATTTCAAAACTTTTTGAAGCAAACTAAGCATATTTTATCTATTTGAAGAATTATTTACTTATTTGCAAGGCAGAGTGACATATCGAGAAGGAGAGGAAGAGAGAGGGAGGGAAGGAGGGTGGCTTGGAGGGAGGGAGGGAGAGAGAGAGATATCATTCTTCCATCCATTGATTCACTCTCCAAATGGCTGTAATGGCTTGGGTTAGGCCAGGCGGAAGTCAGGAGCCAGGAGCTTCTTCCAGGTCTCCCACATGGGTGCAAGGGCCCAAGCATTTGGGCCATCTTTTGCTGCTTTCCCAAGCACATTAGCAGGGAGCTGGATTGGAAGTGGAGCAGCTGGGACTGGTACCGGTGCTCCAGTAGGGGATGCCAGTGTTGCAAGCTTAGCTCACTGCACCAGGATGGTAGCCCCAGTAAAGATCCTTTAATTCAATTCTGCCTGTGAACTTGAAGTGTCCTCATATCAAATTTTTTGTACATATATTTTGATAAATTAAAGGAATCTAGCACTGTCATTAAACACAGAGGTTCCCAAACTTGTGGCTGTCTGGGTTGATTTGCCATCTCTGTCACTTTCTAGATTCATGACCTTGGGCTGCATGTTGAACTTGGCTCTCCCTGAGTGTCCCTAGCTGTAAAATGGGGTTCATCATTGTGCTTACATCTGAGGTTTGTTGGGAAGAATAACTCTGTATGCATGTTAAGTGTAGAGAACAGGGCCTTGCATACAGTAGACACAGAATAAATGCTAGCTAGTGTCAGCATGCATGTTGCCCAATCTACTCAAATGTGCTTGGGTGTGTTGGTATCAACATAGTTCCACAGGGCACAGAAAAACGACAGCAGGTGACAAAGAAAAATGCAAACAGGGTTAGATCTTGGAAGTGGGGCTGCAGAGTGTATGGGGGGACTTTGAAGAGTCCCTGGAGATGCGGAATGAAAAGGTCCATTTATTTGGGTGCTAAAACAGGTTTGATATTCAGGGTGGAGTTTTCCAAAGACCCCTCGTGTCTTTGTCTCTCTCCTACTTTTCTGTACCTCCCAAATGTTCTACAGTTGGGCTCGATGATCTTTCATGAACAGGAAAAAAAAATCTCAAAAATGCCATCTGTACATAGTGACCTCCAGAATGCTAGCTCATGAAGGCGTAAATGCAGACACGCTACAAGCGGTGACAGGAGCTGCCTGTAGTCCCCGCACAGATCCGCGGAGGGAGGGCCCGAAGGGTGCCAGCCTCTTCCCCCAACCCCCACCCCCCCGGAGAAACCCCTTGCCCTGCTTCCTCATCCTCCCTCTACTCAGAAGATACCCCATGTGTCTCAGTCCCCGCCCGTCTGTCTGTGAGGTGGCAGTGTCCTGGGGCAGTCCAGGGGAGGCGGCTGGTGGAGGAGGGGCTGAGCTAGGGGCCTCCGAGGAACCAAGCCACTCCGTTCCTCCCTGCTATCCTGTCAAGCCACAGGAGAAGGCATTAGTACCAGCTCACTGAAGCCCCAGCTGGCTCTGGGCTGCTGCCTTCCAGGTCGTGGCTAGAGGAGGGTGGCAGCCCCGGTTGCACCCAGAGTAGGAGATGGGTGAGGCCAGGGAGGCATCTATGAGGCGGGGTGGGGTGGAGTGGGGGGGTGGAAACCAGGCCTGAGGGCTTGCCCAGGCTGGCTGCTGGCATGTGGCTGGAGACTGGCGTGAAGGGAAGCAGAGATGGATTTCTGCCCAACCTGCGAATCAGAGCTAGGGAAGCAAGGGAGGCTGGGATGGGGGTTGGATTTGCGCCAGGGCCCCGGGACAGAAATAGGCCAGGCCACTGGGTTTCCAGACCAGTCTTGCTCTGCTTGCCTGGCTGGGCCGCTCACAAGCAGGGAGCCACGTGGACACACTGCGGGGGGCAGCTCCATTGGGAAGATGGAGCAAACAGAGCCAGGGCGCCACTGCCACCACACTCTGTTCCCTCATCTGACCTTGTTTATATAGAGCTCATCACCATTTGGTGCTGTATTAGAGGTTTGTGGCTTAAGGAGAATGGACACCCCTCAAAGACAGGGCCTGGGTTCTTCTGTTCACTGCAGCATCCCAAGAGCCCAGAGCAGTGTCTGGCACACAGTGGGTGCCCCATAAAGCTTTGCAGGCTGGGTGAGTGAATGACACACACCCTGTCCCCGACTGGAGCTTGCGAGGTAGTTGCACAGGCAGCCTGGGGGAATTACCGTCATCTCGGCAGATGTGAAACTGGAGGCTCAGAGAGGTTAAAGGACTTCTTTAACATCACACAGCTAGGGAATGGCGGATGTGAGACTGAAAGCCGAGGGTGATGAATGTGAAGGTTCTTTTTTTCCCCATATGGCACTGGCTTTTTGAAAGAAACAAAGTGGGTGGTGGCAGGTGCCATTTGGGCACCCCCATACACATGCGTGCTGACCTTGACCTGGCCATGCTTGCTTGAGCCCTGGCATGGGATCCGGGGACTCCTCCTCACTGCTGGAGACACTTATTCAGGAACAAACGGAAAGGCTTTGGTCATGTGGGACCTCAGTATTCCAAGTTAAGTAATGGGAATAGCATTTTGTTTTAGGTTGGGTGACCAGACTGTGGCAGTGGCGGTGGGGGAGGGGGGCTCCTTTTGCGATGGAGTTTACAGCTCAAATGGGGAAAAGAATGCCAGCCAAGGGCCCGACTGTGAGCTGGCAGGGGGAAGAAAGTATGGAGAAGATCTCAAATTCTGCAGAGAGGGTGGCACG
This sequence comes from Lepus europaeus, assembly GCF_033115175.1. NCBI lineage: Eukaryota > Metazoa > Chordata > Mammalia > Lagomorpha > Leporidae > Lepus > Lepus europaeus. The sequence continues at coordinate 87,132,018 of NC_084850.1, forward strand.
GGTCACTGCCAGACCGTTTTGCACCCAGTGGAACCTGCAACCCTTCCATGACACCCCTGAGTGACGGAAGCATTGGGGAGGATCGCCAGGCCAGCCTCTTCAGGGCATAGGGAATAGGGTGAGGTGGAAGCCAGGCCCCTGCATCCGTTTTCCTATGCCAGAAAGGACAGCCTGGGCTAGCTGCCCTCCCAGGCAGGGAGTCTAAGGGCTTCAGAGCCTGCCACCCGCACGCCAGAGCTATTTTGGCTGCGATGCAAAATGTTTTCTTCGGAAGCAGCTATTTCTCCTAACCAGGTCAAGTGCTGTCCTCAGGCCCTGTGGGAGCACAGCCTGTCACCTTCCTTCCCAAAGGAAAACTCATGGCTCTCTGGGAGTGTGCTACTGCCAGGATGTGGACATACACACACACACACACTTTAGCCTGAAACCTCCAAATCCAGCCTCCCGAGTCCCATCAGTTAGAGCAGCTGGCGTAGGGCAAGGCTGCTGGCTGGGAGCAGTGTGGGCATTGCCCCTGCCTCGCAGGGGCCCCCAAGGAGGAAATGCAGCCACAGGCTCCAAGAGGGCTGAGTAACATGAAGCAAGGGCGATGGCTGGGAGGGAGGCCCCCGACACTGGCCTTTGCCTGACCCGACCCTGCAGAGGAAGGCAGGGAGGCCATGTGGCCTGCCAGCCCTCGGCCAGCCCAGCCTGACCAAGTAGGGCTTGGATGGCAGGAAGAGGCTTCCTCAGTGCTCACAGACCCCTGCCCTGGGCTTAGGCAGGTGGCTCCCATGAAGGCTTTGAACTCTTGCCCGGCAGTCTGGCTTCCTGCGGCCTAGCTGGCTGGGAAGAGGGGATTAGAACTCAGGGCCTGTGGCCAGGAAGGAGAAAGTGCATCAGGCCGGTGTGGGCCTCCGTGACAGTGAAGACAGCAAAGAGTGAGGTTAGCTGGGTCCAGGAAGACAGGAAAGAAGCATGGCCAATTGCACTTGGCACAGAAGGTAGGGTCTGTGGTGGGCCCCACCATGCCTTTGGGCCCTTTTCCCCACCGTGGTTCCTCCGCCCAGCTAGTGGGAGGGGCATGCTGGGACGTAGATAAGGCACTGGAGAGCTGAGTTGTGGACTAGCGCTGGCGCCGTGCTGGGCTCCCCCTGAACGGTGGCATTTGGAGACAGCTTTGCCCACTATTGTCCCAAAACGAGTTGCGGGTGGCTTCCAGGCAGGTGTAGTGAGAGCTGAGGTGACACAAGCCTTCCAGGCCCACTCAGCCCCCTGGTGTGCCATGGATGTAGTATTGTTTCTCCTCTGAGGCCTCTGTGAGGCCTGAATGAAAAATTGTTGGGGAGGAAGGGACAAAGGCAAGGGGGAGGGAGTGGAGCCCCGGGAGGTGGGCCCCGCCACAGCTGGGCTGCCTCAGGCCTAGCTCCCTCCCACTCGGCCCCCAGCACTACTCCCTCCTCTCTCCCTGGCCTTTACCTTTGCCCTGCTGGCCCTTGGCGTCGCCCCCACCCCCGCCCTGTCTCTCCCTCACTCTTGTGTTTTTGTTTTTGTCTCAATTTCTCTGTCTCTTTGCCTGTAGGCCTTTCTCTGTTTTTTTTTTTTCTTTTCTTTGGGGGGGGGGGGCTCCTGCTGTCTCTCTGATCCCCCCTCCCCCCACCCCTTGTTCTCCCTGTCTTCCTAGCTCTAGTCTGCCTCTGCCTCCCCACATGCCCCCAACTCCGTTCTCTCTGTCTGTGGCTGCTCTGTCTGCAGCTCTGTGTGTGTGACTTGCTCTGCGCTGACGTCCCTTCCCAGATCTGCTGATCCACAGAGATCAAATAGAAGCCCAAACCGCAGGCTTCATGGGTCCAGCAGGGTCCCTCGGGCCTGCCCAGGAGCCAGGGCTTGAGGCCACACCTGCCACACCTCTTAGGGGAAGCGGTAGGGAAAGTGGCATCGCCACAGAGAGGCCTAACCCCTACCCTGGCTGATCGCTCCCCAGTGTTCCCAGGGCCTCCCCAAGCTGACACTCCCAGTTCCCCTCATTCCCACCAGGCCTGTGAGAGGCAGGCAGGAGACTGCCAGGCCGAGGGCCAAGGCCCAGCTCTCAGAGAGGCTGCCTGCTGTGGCATGGAGCTGGCATCTGAATTCTGACTCCTAGTTCGCGTCCATGGACTATGTGCTGCCAACAGCGCCCCTCTGAACACTGGTTCCAGGCACCCTCATGCTGAACTCAAAGGGTAGCCGGGGCAGGGCGGAGAGGGGGGAACTCCTCCCCCTCTCCCTCCCTCTCTTTCCCTTCCTGCCCACTAGGGGTGGTGAGATTAGAATGAGCTGGAGACTGGTGGGTGTCTGTGGACGAGTGAGTGAGTCTGGCCTGGCCTTGGCTTTGTCCTCAGTTTTTCCCAAGACAAAAGGGGGTGGTGGCTGCGGTGGAGGCGAGAAGGCGACGGTGTGGCAGGGCCAGGGCAGGGTCCCCATGGGGCTCGAGCTGGGTGGGCAGCTGGGGGAGGCGGCAGTGGTGTTGGGCAATCCTGCCTCTGCCGCTGAGAACGTGTGATCTACCCCACCCCCACCCCACCCCATGAGGTTTTGAGTCACGGACAAACAGTTCTGCAGCGCTGCCTCCCTCACCCTCCAGCCACAGACACACTTGGAATTTCCAAGGCTTGCTTGCTGCTATTTTTCATTGCTCTGAGTTTCAGAAAGAGCTGTGCCAGAGTCAGCCCAGGAGAAGGCCATTTCTCTCTCCCGCAATTTGAGTTCCGTGCTGCTAGCCTGGGCCTCACCCTGCCCCCACGGCTTGACAAATGGCACTTGGAGACCTGAAAGTCAGCGTGACTGGCCACAGGGTCCCCTGCAAGTGAGTGGCAGAGTAGGCCTCTTTAAAATATTTTAAAAGATGTATTTGTTTATTTGGAAGGCAGAGTTACAGAGCAGCAGAGGCAGAGTCAAAGAGGTCTTCCATCTGCTGGTTCACTCCCCAGATGGCTGCAACAGCTGGATCTCAGTGGATCCGAAGCCAGGAGCCAGGAGCTTCTTCTAGGTCTCCCATGCGGGTGCAGGGGCACAAACACTTGGGCCACCTTCTACTACTTTCCCAGGCCACAGCAGAGAGCTGGATCGGAAGTGGAGCAGCAGGGGCTTGAACTGGTGCCCATATGGGATTTCGACATTGCAGGCGGCGTCTTTACCCACTATGCTACAGTGCCGGCCCTGAGTAGGCCTCTTCACTCCTGGCCCGAGTTCATCCCAGCATGCTTCCTGCTTAGTCATTCACCCATACCCTCTCTGTTTTCTCAGCATTTCTCTCTCTCTCTCTCTCTCTCTCTCTCTCTCTCTCTCTCTCTCTCTCCCTCCCTCCCTCCCTCCCTCCTTCTACTTCATTATATAATGCATTCTTCATTCCCCCATCAAGAGGCTGAGCAGTTGGAGTGGGCACTTGATCTAACAGTCCAGATGCCACATCTCGAATTCCAGTGCCTGGGCTCGATACTCGGCTCTGGCTCCTGACTCCAGCTTCCGGCTGATGCAGACCCTGGGATGCAGCAGGGAAGGTTCAAATACTTCAGTTCCTTGGGCCATTGGTGGGAGACCTGGACTGACTTTGCAGCTCCTGACTCCAGCTCTAGGCCCAGCCCTAGCTGTTGCAGGCATCTGGGGAATGAACCAGCAAATGGGAGATCTCTGTCTCTCTGTCTCTCTCTCTGTCTCTCTCTCTCTTGGTCCCTGTCTGTCAAATAAAATAAAACAATTCAAAAGCAAAGAGTCTGATGGAACTTCTTGCAGTGCCCCCTGCCCTGTGTTTCCGAAGACAAGCAGCACATTGGCTGGGCCCAGGTGTGGGGCTCCATCTTCCATGGAGTGGTCCATTGCTCACTATTCAGCCAGCCGGTGCCAGTGTCCAATAAGGCAAATAAGGCCACCAGGTAGGCAGGTCCCACCCCACATGGCCCTGGGATCCTTCTTAGATAAGACATCAAATTTCTCATCTCTTCCCATGGTTTTCTCATTTTCTGTATTTTCCATGAACATTTCTTAAAATCAAGAGACAAAGAGAGATTTCCCAGCTACTGGTTTCCTTCCTTTAATGCATGCAATGACTAGGACTGGAAGTGGGCCAAGATGGGAGCTGGGAACACAACCCAGGTCTCTCAGATGGGTGGCAGGGACCCAGCTATTTAAGCCACCCCACCTTCTGCCTCCCAGTGTACACACAAGCAGGAAGCTGGAATCCGGAGTGGAGCTGGGACTCAAACCTAGGAACTCTGATATCGGGAAGCAGGCATCTTCATCAGCATTGTAACAGCTTGGCTGGATGCTCGCCCCGATTTCCGTGAACTTTTTGAAGGCTTCTCCTGCAATCGTGGCCTGGCTCCTAAGAATGCTCTCTGGCCTCCACCCCCAATCTGAGCAGACCAGGCAGCTAGGCCTGGCCTGGGCTCCCTCCCAAACAAGCCCAACCCTGTTTCAGGAAGTCCCGCCGTAGCTGTCAATGGCAGGGTCAGTGGGTTGGACAAAAAAAGTCCATCTGGCTCCTGTGAAGGAGCCAGGTGGGAGCTCCTGCCTAGAGTCACGCAGGTGGCATGTGCAACACTTGAGCAGGCATTCTGATGTCCCCTTGACCCAGATGCCTCGTGCCCCAGAAGATGGGGAAGGGTCCATTCCGGTGAGACTGCCCTGCCCTGGCATCGGGAGGGAGAGAGCCCTGAACAGAAGCCTAAGACTTGGAGTAGACAGATCTGTTTAAATCCAAGTGGTGCCGCCCTTGCTGGGTGACCTTGGCCTAGTTACTGAACTCCTCTAAGCCTCAGTTTCCTGATCTGTAAAATGCCTCACTCCTCACCGTCCCAGGTTCCAGGAAGACGGCGTCTACCAAGCAAGCTTGATCAGAGGATGTGAGTGTGTATGTGTGTGTGTGTGTGTGTATTGGAGGGCGGGGGGATGAATGACCACAGAGAGTGGTGTGTAATGAGGTGGTGAGCAAGTGAGTGAGCAGTGAAGGGTTTGGGGTTAGCTGACCGGAAATTCTGTGTGAGTCAGCAGTGGGATGTGATGGCCCGGAGAACTCCCGCATTCAACTGAGGGCTTGCAGAGCCAAAAGGCCAAAGGCATTTTTCCTGCACACCAAGGAGGGACCCTTCAGAGGTGGGGAGCATGTGCCACTGCCAAATCTATACTCTGTTTAGAAGAGAGAGAGAGAGAGAGAGAGAGAGAGAGAGAGAGCGAGCTGCAGGAGAGACCGACCCCTTGATTTCGGCTCTAACCCTCTCTCTGGCTGGGTGCCCTTGTGGCTGCTCTAAAGTCCCCAGCATTTGCCAATGCAAGATTTCATTCACTCATCCAACATTATGGATGCTCGCTTCGGATACGAGAGACTCACAGCATGTCCACAAAATTCTCTGACTGCAGGCTGGCTGGGCTTTTGCGCGGAACCAAGCTTTAAATCAGCATGTACTGGGACTGGTGCTATGGCGTAGTAGGTAAAGCTGCCTGCCGCCTGCAGTGCTGGCATCCCATATGGGTGCTGATTTGAGTCCCAGCTGCTCCACTTCTGATCAAGCTCTCTACGATAGCCTGGGAAAGCAGTAGAAGACGGCCCAGGTCCTTGGGCCCCTGCACCCATGTGGGAGACCCAGAAGAAGATTCTGGCTCCTGGCTTCAGATCGGCGCAGCTCCAGCTGTTACGAACATCTAGGGAGTGAACCAGCGGATGGAAGTTCTCTCTCTCTCTCTCTCTCTCTCTCTCTCTCTCTCCTCTCCCTTTCTATAACTCTGCCTTACAAGTGAATAAATAAATCTTTTTTAAAAATCAGCATGTATTTACCGCCTGTCCACAGAAAGCCTTCTCTGGGGTTGCCACTGACTGGCTACCTGCTTCTACACGAGTCCCTCTGCCTCTCTGGGCCCCAGTTTCTCCATCTGCAACTGCATGGTGGCCTGGGAGAAAGGGAGCTGACAATGGGCCATAGAGTGCAGAGTGAGGGGCTGACCTAGAGAATCTCAGCTGTCTTTTCAGGCCCTAAATCAACCAGGTCCTCACCTTTCTTTCCATTCCTCCCAACAATCTTGCTCTGGCTGCATGGGTTTCACTCTAAGGTCCCATGCCTTTGCTCAGGTCATGTGCTGGGCCTAGGGTACCCTCTCCCATCTCTTTGAAACAAAATCCTACTTATCACAGATGCTGCAAGGGGAACTTATACAAAGGATGGGTGGAAGGAGGGACTGGGGCTAGAGGTCCTCTCTTTCTCTCTCTCTCTCTCTAGCCTCCAAGGTATCTTGGATGTTCCAGAGAAGTCTAGGAAGGCATTGCAATCCAAGGGATTTTGGGGGCTGAGATCCACAGGGCCCAGGCACACAGCTCTGGGCCCTGGGGATCTTTCTGGTGCTACCACCCAGGGATTGTGTCCTTGAGGGTCCATGTTTGGGGACATTTCAGCGCATGGGCTCTTACGTGTCCCTCCACAATCCCTACGTGGAAACCCGATTTCCAATGTACTGGCATTAAGGGGAAGGGGCTTTTAGGAGAGGTGATGAGATCATGAGGCTCCCTCCTCACTATCTTCATTAATTGGACGAGAGTGCCGTGGTAAAAGAGGCTTGTGGGAAAACTCTCTGCTACTCCGTCAAGTGAGGACACAAGTAGAAGGCGCTGTCTCGGCGGCAGAGAGTGAGTGAGCCCTCACTGGAACACCGACTCCTTTGCTGTTGGAGCCGGAGTTGTGAGAAACCGATTCCCGTCGCTTCTGAGAGCCGCTTAGTCTATGATCCTTTGCTAGAGCAGCCCAGACGAAGTCAGGCTGGAAGCCGGGTGGACTTGTGTTCACGATCCTGGCGATTTCCCACGTGAAGTTTCTCTAAACGTTCTCCCTGTCTAACTTGGCCCTCTGTGCTCTCCCTGGGCACTGTCATCTACATAACCCTGGGCCACTCGGCTCCATATAGCTAGCACCAGTAGAGTTTTCGCATGGCCAGTAAGCCCCGTGCCAGGCTATCTTGGGGCTCCCATGCTTGATCAGTCTGGGGGTAGATTGTTGGCCCAAGGCTACCACAATCTCTCCCAGGTCCTTGTGCCCCCTCCCCAGGTGAGAGCTGGCCCTTGTTGGGGCTTTCTTGCTCTTCCATCTTCATGCAGACAGCTAGCTGCCATTCCTGTTTCCTGAGCAGAGTGCTCCCCTTTGGGGACACATGGCATAGAGGTGAAGGCTTTTCAGTCTGACGGGCCTGGGTGCCACTCTGAGCTCTGCCATTTTCTACTTGGGAGAGCCTGGGCATGTGGCGTGTCTTCTCCCATCCTTACTTTATTCATCTGCAAAATGGGGCTGCTGGTCTAAGTTTGCCAGGCGGACTCTGACAAGATGCAAATGGATTCTGCACAAGGATAGCTTGCCACACAGCAAGTGCTTGGCTAATGGCAATTACCTCTGTAGCAAAAAAAAAAAAAGTTTCTGAAATGCTAGGTGCCGTGTGAATAACCATTGAATTAAGGCTTGCTTTGGAGCAAATGTCAAGACACAGACACCTTTGGTCAGAGGGCTTTGTGGCTGTTCTGTAGGACTCCAAAGTCGCCTTCTTTGCCCATTCCATGGCAGCCTGCCCATCTTCCCGCTACCACCTGCCCCTCTTCCTAGAGGCCCAATAAGACTTGCTGAAAGGGTCTTATGGGTGAAAAGAGCAGATGTTGCTCAGGGCAAGGTCCCTGGGGGTGCTTGTAGCAACAGTGGCGTTAAACGCAGGTGCAGAGGTTAGGGGCCCTGGCCAGCATATAGGGTCTAAAAGTTTAGACTCAGCTTGATCAAAACTAAAGGACAATGCTTTAACATGAGGCTGACTTGAGCTTTTGTCCCAGTGCTGCTATGTATCGGCTGGCTGACCACAGGCCTTGAAATACGGGATAGAAGTACCTGCTCTGCTTGCCACATGGGCTCAGGGAGTGAGGATGCAATGTGTGGAAACACTGGAGGGCACATCTCATATATTCTAGACCATTCAGGCGGGAGCTCGAAATGCCTCCTGGAGAAGGCAGCAAGGTAAAGACGAGAGCACGGATGTGGCCTCAGACTCTGGGCTGTGTGATCTCGGGCAGGTCCCCAAATCTCTGAGTCTCAATTTCCTCGTTTGTTGAATGATGCGGAAGCAAAGCAGATGGTAGGGCCCACCTGGGAAGTCCCAGAGGCAAAGCTGGGAGGTGCCAAGGCAGACACAGAATGCTGAGCACTCAGCTGTCTCCAAGCAGCCAACCAACACTGTCCAAGTCCCTTCTGTTGCCAGGCCCTGAGCTCGGTGCTGGCGATGCCTGGAAGACTCACAGCCGCCCCCCCCCCCCCCCCCCCGCCTGGGCTAAGTCAGCCTCTGCTGTGCCCTGTGTCCCAGCAGCTGTCTCAGGCCTGTGTCCCCCTTCCCTGGGGGACCTGAGCCCAGTCTTTTTTTTTTTAAGATTTATTTATTTATGTGAAAGTCAGATTTACACAGAGAGAAGGAGAGGCAGAGAGAGAGAGAGAGAGAGAGAGAGAGAGAGAGAGAGTCTTCCATCCGCTGGTTCACTCCCCAGTTGGCTGCAATGGCCAGAGCTGTGCCGATCTGAAGCCAGGAGCCAGGAGTTTCCTCCGGGTCTCTCATGTAGGTGCAGGGGCTCAACAACTTGGGCCATCTTCCACTGCTTTCCCAGGCCATAGCAGAGAGCTGGATCGGAAGTGGAGCAGCCAGGACTTGAACCAGTGCCCATATGGGATACCAGCACTGGAGGTGGTGGCTTTACCTGCTCTGCCACAGAGCCAGCCCCTAGAGCCCAGTCTTTTACACCCTGGAGCCTGGAGCCCACCCCCAGTGTGCACTACGTTCACATAGATCCAGATGTGTGTCCTTGGCCAGGCACCTTACCCCCCCCCCCCAGCCCCTACCCCACCCCCTGCCAACAAGGATCAGCTCTGGAAACCCTTTGCCGTGTTCTGGATGCCCCAGGCTGCAGTGATGAGGAGGCGATGGCTTCGGCCATCATGGAGAGCGTATTCTTGTGCAGGACAGCTGGGGGACATGGCAGTGTGACACAGTCCACGAAGGAAAGAAGGGAAGGGAGAGAATGCCAGGTGGTAGGGAATTCTTCTCACTTGACGGCTGGGGAGGCAGAGGACCAGATTGATCCAAGGTCTCCCAGCAAAGTTCTGGGTGCACAGCCCCTCCCCCCAACTCTCAGTCCTTTCCTTCCTTGGGCAGCAGAGGCTGCTGGGCTGACCTGAACTCCAGCCAGCCAGGGCTCTCTGGGGTGTCTGAGCAGCTGGAGGGAGGTGGCTCGGGGTCCCTCCCCACAGTGGAAGTCTGTCTGGGGCCAGGAACTTGCAGGGGCAAAGAGTGTCCGTGAAAACATTGCCTGTTGACAGCTCCAGCCCCAGTCCAGATGCTGGCTTCGGCCACTTCCTCTCCCATGGCAGATTTCCTAAGAACCTCACAGGCCACCTCTGAGAGCGACGTGAGGCTTGGAAGGGTGCCGGAAGGGGCCACCCTGTGCAAGCCACGGAAGCCAGCGGGCTCAGTCTTCTTACCTCCAAGGTTGTCTGGACAGCAGGGGTCACTCCTGGGCCGAGAGTGTCCCTGGGAAGGTGGGGCTGCAGCCTCCCTGGTCCAATGTCCCAGATTTCTTGCCCAGGAATGAGAACTGAATCCAGGAGCAGAACCGGTACCATGACTCAAGTGTTCTCCCTGCAGGTGGGGAAGGAGGGCGTGCCCACCCAGAGCTGGTGACCTGCACGCTGGATCAGGCGTCCTGGCATTTGATAGGGCTGGGATAGGAGGCCTTCTTGCCCATTTCTACCAAGCTCCCAGAACCGGGCCTCAAAACCTGCCGGCTCTCCTTGCTCTATCTACGATGCAGGGTGCTTGGGTCCACTCCCACCTCCAGCATCAGGAAGGTCTGGACCCTGCTTCCTCCAGCCTGCCCTGCTAACTCATAACTGAGTGGACTGCCCCTCCTGCCCTGCCCCGCCCCACCACACGCACACACACACACACACACCCAACACTTCTCCTAATGCATCCTCGCTGGCCGGCTGAGAACCGCAGACTGGCGCTGTGACATGTGGGGAGATAAGGGGGCTCTCACATTTCCCCCCGGCTGGGCTCCTGGGCCGCCAGCATTCACGCTGGCTGATTTCAACATGAAAGGGCCCCTTGAGAAGGAGAGGCCCCCCACCCCCGTCCCTCTGCTAAGCCCCACTCTGCAGTTAACCGCTGTCTGAGCCGCCCTCCCTCTAGAGCCCTTGAGAGCCTGCCTGCCTGCTAAGCCCTCCTCCAACTGCTTCAGCCTCACCTTGGTCACCTCCGCCCTCCAGGATGCGGATCCTGGCAGAGAGCAGTGGACACAGGGAGACGCAAGGAGGCCCTGGGCTTTGGTCCAGAGGTACAGGCTGGTGCCAACATAGTGGACCAAGTACAGGCCCCTTTGCTGCACAGGTCCTGGTGGAGGACTGTTGGTGGGGACAGGCGCTCTCCCGACCCCAAATCCAGAGAAAGAACCTTCTTAGAAGCTCTCAATCCCTGACTCGTGGGTCTGCTTCCCTGGCTGTTTTCCTTAATTTCCCAAGACGAGCACTCTTCAACAACCCACTGATACCTCTCGTGTTTCTGCCACCAGAGGCCTTCCAGGACCTGCCCTGAATCTTTCCTTTCACAACCCTTAAACCCTTTTCTTTTGAACTCATTCTAGACTTCCAGACAAATTACAAAAAATAGAACAGATTGCAGGGGTACACCCCTCACCAAGTTTCACCTAATATTAGCGTCTTACATAACCATAGCACCAGGATCAAAAGCAAGAAATCAACCTGGGATGTGGCGTGCAGGTGTCTAACTTCTAGGCTAAATGCGGCTTCCTTAATCGTAATATAACGTTCTACTTCCCTCCCTTTTTCTTTGTGTATTAATTGGAATCTTCCTATAAGAGAAAGCCTATCTTCTTCCCCTAGTTACTTATTTATTCATTTTTTTTTACTTCTGCTACCATGGACCAATGGATATTTAGTGTATTCAATGGGCTAAAATGTCAAGGAGGTGGAATAGAATCCTGTGCCCTCGGCCAGGGCGTTTGGCTTAGCAGTTAAGATGCCCATGTCCTCCACCCGAGTACCTCCGTTTCATTCCCAGCTCCAGCTCCGGACTCCAGCTTCCTGCTCATAGAGCCCCTGAGAGGCAATGGTGATGATTCAAGTAACCAAGTACTGCCCCCCACCTCCCCGCCTTGGGAGACCTGGATTGCACCCTCCACTGCTGGCTTCGGCTGGCTAGTCCCACCTGTTGTGGGCATTCAGGGCGTGGACCCGAGGATGGGAGTTCTCTCCCTCCCTCCTTCTTTCTCAAATATATAAATAAATCCATTGAAAATAAGTCTCTGTTCCTTAAGGATGGATTGCAAGAGGGGAAAGTGTAACACAAGGTAACAGCAATGTGTCAGCCGGGCGATCAAAGTTCGCAACAATGGATTCAGTGTGTGGAGCACTACACTTCACCTCTGTGGGCTTTCTCCCCAAACCCCGGTTTCCCCCTGAGAAAATCAATTGCCATGACTTTTTCAAATCCAAATCGAGGGACAGTCTACAAAATGCTCAATCAATACTCCTCAAAACCATGTAAGTTACCAAAAGCAATGACGTATGAGAAACTGTCACAGCTGAGAGACGCCTAAGAAGACAGGATGACTAAAAGTAGTGAGTTGGCCTTTTTTTTTTTTTGAAAAAATATTTTATTTATTTAAAAGACAGAGTGACAGAGAGAGAGATCTTCCATCCACTGGTTTTCTTTCCCAATGGCTGTATAATGGTTTGGGACTGGACCAGGCTGAAGCCAGGAGCCAGGAGCTTCATCTGGGTGCAGGGGCCCAATCACTTGGGCCATCCTCCACTGCCATCCCAGGTGCATTATCAGGGAGTTGCACTGGAAGTGGAGCAGCCGGGATTGGAACCGGCTCCCTGATATGAGATGCCAGTGTGGCAGGTGCAGGCTTGACCCACTGTGCCACGATGCCGGCTCTGGTATGGTAGCTCTGCTGGGATACCGAAAGAGACAAAGTTCATTAAAGGCACACTAGGAAAATCTAAATAAAGTACAGACTTTAGTTAATATCAGTATTGGTTCATTAATCGTAACGAATCAACCACACGAATGTGAGATGTTAACCTCAGGAGACACGGGATATGGGGTATATGAGAACCCGCTGTGTGATCTTTGCACCTTTTCTGTAAGTCTAAAACTGCACTAAAATGAAAAGAAATGATTAAAAGCCCCAATGCCCTCATTCTTTACGGTCTGCTCAAATTGCTCCCACGTTGGCTGTCGGGGCCTTTCTCGGCTTGGCTCCTATGCACTCTGACATGCCCCACTTCTTCTGTGAGCATTCCCTTACCTTTTCAAGATTTATTTATTTATTTGAAAGACAGTTTTACACATGCACACGCACACACAGATCTTCCATCCACTGGCTCACTCCCCAAATGACTGCAACTGCCAGGGCTGGGCCAAGCCAGAGCCAGGAGCCAGGGGCCCAAGCGCTTTCCCAGGCGCATTAGCAGGGAGCTGGATTGGAAGTGGAGCAGCCAGGACTCGAACTGGTGCCCATATGGGATGCCGGTGCTGCAGGTGGTGGCTTTACCTGTCACACCACATCACTAGACCCTCCCCTTCCTTGTCTTCTGACAAAACAAGATTGGTCCTGCCCCAGCTCAGATACAACCATTTCTGCAAGGAGTCCTGGTTCCTTCTATTGGAGGAACATATAAGAAACCAAAGTCTGGGGCTGGTGCTGTGGCCTAGCTGCTACTGCCTGCAGTGCTGGCATCCCATACAGGTGCTGGTTCGAGTCCCGGATGCTCCATTTCCAGTCCAGCTCCCTGCTAATGTGCTGAGGCAAGCAGAAGATAGACCAAGTGCTTGGGGCCCTGCATCTACATGGGAGACCTGGAAGAAGTTCCAGGCTCCTGGCTTCGGATTGGCCCAGCTCCAGCTGTGCAGCCATTTGGGGGAGTGAACCAGTGGATGGAAGACCTCTCTCTCTCTCTCTCTCTCTCTCTCTCTCTCTCTCTCTCTCTCCCACCATGCTTCTTCCTGTAACTCTTTCAAATAAGTAAATATATCTTTAAAAAAAAAAGCCAGCAAGCAAGATGGGGGCATTTGATGCACTGCTTGCTGTTGGGCTGTCATTAAATGCTAGGCTCTGTCAGGTGACAGCTAGGAAATACCCCTCTGGATACCAAGCTCATTTTGCTGCAATCTAAAACACGTTATTTCCTCTCGGCTACCCTCAAGAGATCAACTTCATTGACTGGAACTGCCTGGCGACACTCTTTAGCAGAGAGGAAAGAAAATTTATTTAACCAGTCCCTGATTGGGGACTACTCAGCATCAACACATGTTCTTCTGTAGTATCAAAGTGCCCATGTGCCAGGTGTTTGTCCTGGGCAGATACCAAGATAGGAAACTGCCGTGCCCAAAGTTCTGGCCATCTGGAACCTGGACAGTAGCGGCCAACATGCCCTCCAAGGTCATGGTGCACCATCCAGATTTGCTCAGGCACCATCAGGGCCCTAGCTTCCCCAATTTCCACCTGCCACCCATCTGCTGTCCCCGCCCCCACTCAGTCTCAATGAACTACCTGCCATTTTCTCTCCTGCACCCAGGTCTCTGGCTCCACTGTTTCTTCTGGGAAGTCCTTACTCTCCTAGCAGCATCATGAACTTCTACTCTCTCTACAAAGCCCATCTGAAAGAGCACCTCGTTCTGTGGAGTTTTCTGGAACTTATCATCCAGGCGGGCAGCTGCTGCCTCCATCCTCAGCAGTCTCTCGGCTCCCACTCTGGCATCTTGCGGGGAGGTAGCTGCCTGTGCCTCCCACTCTTCTGCGATCTGGGGAGACTGACCTCGCCCAGGCCAGGTATGGAAGACGCCCCAGGAAGTGGCCACTGAAGGAAGACATGAGCTTCCCATTTGCACCAGACGGCACGTCTTCCACGAGGCTCCTTCTTGGCCTGAACTTTAACTGTACATCTGGGCTGAGACCAAGACTTCTCAAAAAGTTCACATTTCAAGCTCCCGTCCTCTCTCTGCAGCGCAGCGCTGGGCGTACACACACAGACAGGCACATGCGTGCGTTTGCACCCTTCCAAATCTGCAGAGGGCATGTAAGGGAGCGTCAGAGTCTCCAGTGCGAGGAAGAGGAGATGCAGCAGGGGAAGAGAGAGGAGAGGAGAGAGGAGGAGAGGGAGGGGAGGGAGACCAAGAGGTAAAAGAGGAAACCAGACTATTAGGAGTGAGAATTTCCCAGGGTAGTTGCTAAGAGGGCTCATGAGCTCTTTTAAATGAAAGATTCTCTCTCTCTCTCTCTCTCTCTCTCTCTCTCTCTCTCTCTCTCTCCAACTTTCTCTCCCTCTCCTCCCTCTTTCTCTGTAACTCTTCTCACCCAGTCCCCTGTGCCCTGCCCCAGCCTCCATGGTATAGTGCTTGGACTCCTCCAGGCAAATCTGGGGACGGCCCCATCCATTTCTCTCCCGGTCACCCCCTCAGCATTTGATCTCACCACCAGGTGAGTGCACCTTCTAACGCCACGTGGGGCCTTTCCACCTGCCTCCACGGCTGCCACCCTCAGCTCTCACCGGCCTGCTCCCTGAACCTTCCTGCCTCCCTTCTGCTGCTTCCGACTCAGCACCCACTGTGCATGGGAGCGGCCATTCTACAAAGTCACACCACCGCTTGAAACCACGGGGGCTACAAGGTGATGTTGAAAGGACACTCAGGTGCCAGTGCCGTGGCGCAGTAGGTTAATCCTCCACCTACGGAGCAAGCATCCCATCTGGGATGTCCCGGCTGCTCCACTTCTGATCCAGCTCTCTGCTATGGCCTGGGAAAGCAGTACAAGATGGCCCAAGTATTTGTGCCCCTGCACCAGCATGGGAGAGCTGGAGGAGGCTCCTGGCTCCTAAAAGAAAAGGACACCCAAAGTGGCATTCACGGTTTGGAAGTGAGTCAGCACACAGTCCTTGCATGCTAGCTTCCGGGTTCACAAGGGAGATTGCTATGGTTTCAGTCCTAGAGGCTGTTTGCTACAGCTGTCAGCCCAGCTAGCTTGCCTTCCCACCAGAGGCAGCTGTAGCCCCTCCCTCCATGTGATACCATAGGACACGGCACCCAGACCTCAACCCTCTGTTGAACACTTCCGCCAAGTTTACCGGTGTCTTATTCTTTTCTGGGCTCATGGTGGGCCGCAGGGCAGTGCACAGCAGGGATCTCCAGCCGCAACAGCCAGGACTGGGTCAGGCTAAAGCCAGAAGCCGGGAACTCCACCTGGGTCTCCCATGTGGATGGCAGGCACCTCGGTCCCCGGGCCAGCATCTGCTGCTTCTGAGCACTGAGTGTGTGCATTATTCGGAGGCTGGATTGGAAGCAGAAGAGGCACTCAGCCCCAGGCACTCGGATATGGGATGTGGGCGTCCCAAGTTGTGGCTTCACCCACTGCACTGCAATACCGGTCTCGCTTTCTGACATTCAGAATTCCTTCATTCATTTTCAAAGTGTTTCCAGAGTACCCCCTTACCCGTGTGTGTGTGTGTGTGTGTGTGAGACTATAAAAGGCATAAGTAGGTGGTGAGCTCTCACAGGTGTGAGTTTGAATCTTGGCTCTGCCATTTGCTAACCTCATGGCTTCCTGGTGCCTCAGTCTTCCTCATCTGTAAAATGGAGCCTCTAGGCACAGTTATTCTGCTGGCTAGCTGCAGGTGTTGGCTGAGCCCATTGGAACACTTAGCACACCACCACCACACAGACACTAACACGGAGTGCCTGCAATGGCCACAGGCCTAGAGTTGCAGGGGTGGGTCGAATCTGTGTGATCCCTGCCTTCACACTCACAGAGGTATGTGAAAGGTGACAAACGTCACAGGGCTCAACCTATAGTCCCAGGAGGACAAATTGGATCTCGATGGAGTGGTGGACTGTGCCTGACCTTTCTGAGGAGGTGACATCTCTGCTGAGGCATAGAACATTCCAGGTGTGCGAAACAAAGGCAAGGGGCCAGAGGTGTAGATGAGCCGGGGGGGGGGGGGGAGTTCAAGCAGGGACAGGCAAGCAGACTGGAGCAGAGGCGGGATCGGGGCCGCGGCAGGGAACACGACGAGAAACACAGGAGCCAGCTCTAGTGGGCCCTGGACGTCTCGTTCCGTTCCCTCAGAAGCCACTACAGGGTTTTAAGCAGAAAAGTGGCATAGCCTGGTTTGAATTTTCGAATAACTCTCTGGCTGCTGGGTGGCGGGGGTGGGGAGTGGAGCTGCCAAGGAGCAAGGAGCCAGAGCACCGTGGTGACAGCAGAGAGGGCGCCTGGGGGGGGGGGGCGTCACCTAGGTGAGGGAGTCCTAGACGCCTTCCTTAATTCAACAGCCACCTCCCCATCCGTCAGCAAATCCTCCTGTCTGCTCTTCAGAAGCCCCCTGAAGCCCTGTACGTCTTCCCACCTCCCGGGCGTCTCTGGCCCGTTCTCGAACACCTCAAGGGGCCGAGTCGCAGGGGTCCCGTTCAACTCAAGGCCCATCTCTCACCCCCACCCACCACCCCACTCCCGCTCCACCGCTCTCCTTGCTGTTTTCTCAACATGGCCTCCATGCAACTCACCTGAGTTCTTCCCACAGCCCCCTGTCTGCCCCTCCAAGGATTCCCTTCCTTGCGTCCTCCAAACATCACCTTCTTGGCGTGACTATGACAACTAAACGAACACCCTCTCCCCCGCCCCAGACACCCGAACCCCGTCTCCTCCTTTCTTAGCGTCATTTTCCTGCTTCTGTTTCCTTTCTGCCCCTCCTCTCCGGAAGGAAAGGGGGTCTCTTGCCTGGCGATTTTGCCCCCAGAGGCATCTCCAGCCGCAACCAGAACAGGACTTGGCACATAACAGGTGCTCCATAGATCTTGGCTCAATGCGTTTGTCGCTGGGGGAAGTGAAAAGTGATAGACAGGGGAAAGTTCTTCCGCATCTGCTCTGAAGCTAGACACAAACAAGAGCTGGCTACTGTGAGTTTTGTTATCACTCATGTGTGTGTGTGTGCGTGCATGCGTCCGCATGTGTGTGAGAAGCTGTCAGTTTGCTCAGGGTGTGGGGGGCTCATTTATCATTCCCACTAACATCCCTCTCAGAAAATATCAACTTGTCAACCTCCTTCTGTGGTGGCTTGGGTGGGGGGCCTGCTTAAAGCTTGCCAGCCCACCCAGTGCTGTAACAATGCCGTGCCTCAGCCTACCCCTTAGTCCTGGCAGAGTGTGTGTATGACCAGATGTCCAGCCAGTTCCTGCGCACCCCGCCCCCACTTCACCATCCCACGAGCACCTTCAGTGGGCATGCGCACCTGGGCTGGAATGACATCTTCCTACGATTCTGCCGGGGCAAAATAATGAAGGTTCAGTGAACGCAGACTGGGCTCTGGGGTCCTGGGTTCGCATCCCAGCACTACCTACTCTTGACTGAGTGATCTTGTGCAAATGACTGAACCTCGCTGAGCCCCAGCATGGGTACCTGCACAGTGGGGGTTATAGGAATCCCTCCCTCAGGGGCTTGCTTGAAGGTGGCACAAACAAGCGGTAATGGACATATGATGGACCACTGGGCCTGATTTAGAACACCGAGTCTTTCCCACGTCAGCCAGTCTGTTCCCTGAAGGCTGTCCCAAGAGTATCAGGTGCCAAACCGCCTTCAGGACTGAGCAGCAGGTGGCAGGGAAGGGGACTTACTGAGTGATCCTCTTGCAGGCTCCTGTGTGAGATGTGTTACAGGTGTTAGCCCAGCCCCGTTCACGAAGGTGCTGCGAGGTAAGTGCCATCACTACTACCCATTTTGCAGATGACAAAACTGAGGCACAGAGAGGGGAACTAATTCGCAGAGCTCTTCACAGACAAGCAGGGACTTCTGTTCTGATCCCCATTGCCTGCATTGCCATTGATGTTGCTCTGCCACTCGGAATCAATCAGACTGGGGGTGGGAGGAGGTAGGAGACTGTCAGGGAGAGAGGAGGCAGAGGGGTGTGGCCAGGCAGACTCCTCCTCCCACCAGAGCAGTGTCCCAGCAGGGATTCCGCCAATACCGGAAACCCCAAAGCAATTTTCTAACCCTGGGAAAGTGACCTATTTGGGGCTGGCAGGCTCAGTGTGGAGGCTGCGGGAGGGTTGTGGGCAGGACCTTTCCCCTCCCCCAGCCCAAGGCACCCTGGATGGGTCAGAGAGCTTGAGCAGAAGTCAGGTTAGAGGCGCCTGGAGACACCCCAGCTCTCTGGGTCATTCTAATGCACACCACACTCTGCAAGCCCTCCCCGGAGCCATACGCCACATGTGCCATTTTCAAGTTGGAGATGCAGGGGCCCATGGAGAGGCCAAGACTCGCCCGTGGACGCACAGCCTAGAGCTCAGCCCTATGGGAGTGCTCTCCCCGAGGACCAGCGGATGAGGTCCTCAGAGTGACAAGGTAGCAGCGACACATAGTTCTGGTCAGGTCCCAGTACTATGCCGGGTGCCCCCAGTCCTGAGACATGCTGCTCCTGCAGCTTCTCCCCCTTTCAAATAAATAAATAAATAAAGTAAATCTTTTGAGAGATGGGGGAGGAGAGATCTGGGACTTCTTCCTAAAGCTACATTCAACACATCTGAGCTCCACCTTCCCACTCTGTAGATGGGAAATCATCACTTTATGTTTCCCTTCTCCTAAACCGTGTAGGAACAGAGTGTGGGGGAGCTGCAATTTAATCAGAAGCTGAAGAGCTGATTCTCATCCCACCTGGCTGCTCCAGCCCACCGAGCCCCAGGCCAGTGTCACACGGAGGTGAGGCTTTGGGGGTAAGTAGGTCCTGCCAGGGTCTGGGAAATCTTCTGCAGCCAGGTGCCATGTCACCATGTCAGATGGCCATCAGCAGGGGACTTGGGGCCACCAGCCAGCTCCCTCTCTGCCTCAGGATAGTCTTTAGAGTTGCGCTCAGAGGCATTACTTGGACTGAGTCACGCACAGCCAGGGCAGTGGATTTTGCATTGGAACCTGGGCAGGCGACTCTTGAGCCTGTGTTTTTTCTATCCCCAGCCAAAGGCCTCCAATGATAAGAACATTTATACAGTGCTTCCTAGGTGTCACCCACTGGTCCAGGTGTTTCACATACGTGAACGTGTGTGTGTGTGCATGCTTATTAAATGTGTACAACAATCCTATGCAGTGGTTCTGACAATGAGGTAGTGATGCAGAAATAAGTCCAGAGCCTTCAAGTACCCTGCTTGGAGAGCACTAGCTACTACACAGTCAGGCCTCAGAGGCCAAGTTCATGCTCACTTCTGTCCGGAGCAGGCATTGTAGAAGGGTTAGACTTACAGAAAGAAGTTAGAGGTAGACACACATACTTTTCCCTGGGGGCCCCATGGCCTGCAGAGCTCTGTCTGGGCCCTCGCTCTCCCCTACCTGACCAAGGCAGAGTTGTGTGCCCTTGGACGAATCTGTTGCTGCCTCCTGACTTCTCTGAGCCTTGATCTCACCCTAGACAATGGATGATTGGATGAGGTGGTCCTCCCCCAGCTCTGCTATCCCGTTACCTCCTCTAGCTAGCCTCTCCTCCTACCTCCACCCTTCTCCTTCAAAAAAATATTTATTTATTTATTTGAAAGGCAGAGTTACAGAGAGGCAGAGAAAGAGGTCTTCCATCTGCTGGTTCACTCCCCAAATGGCCACAATGGCCAGAGCTGTGCTGATCCGAAGCCAGGAGCCTGGAGCTTCTTCTGGGTCTCCCACGTGAGTGCAGGGGCCCAAGGACTTGGGCCATCTTGTACTGCTTTCACAGGCCACAGCAGAGAGCTGGATCTGAAGTGGAGCAGCTGGGACCTGAACCAGTGACCATACGGGATGCCGGCACTGCAGGTGGTGGCTTTACCCGCTATGCCACAGCGCCGGCTCCCTCTAACCCCTCTCCTTTCCCAAGACTCACTTAGTAGTGGCTGAGGCCCAGGCTTTGCAGGGGCCAAGGAAAATCAGTCTGGCCAGGAGTAGCCTAGGAAAGCTGTTTCTCATGACAGCACTGGACACTGTGGCCTACCAAAATGCCACCCCCACCCTCCACCATCGACCTCTGAAACCCTAATTCCATCTCCTGCTCTGCAGATGGGTCTGCAAAGCCATGTTTTAGTCCCTTAGCCTTAGGACCCAGCTTCCTGAGCCTTTTCTTCCCCAACTCTATCTACTGCTGTCACCCATTGTGAGCCCTGGAGCCCGGAGCCCACTGCTGCCCTCACTGACATCACTCTTCCCTTCTTCTGAACTGCTAACCATGGCAGCAATCACTATCACACACCAGAGTGCTCACTGCCGCACACTCGCTCTGCAGCTGAGGTATGGCGAGATACGGCCCTGGAGGCCACCAGCTTGGCCTCATCTTAGATACCAAGCTCTGGACAAGTTCTTCAACTTCTCTGAGCTTCTGCTTCATCATCCCCACGAGGGAAAATGCTCACCATCTCCCTGAGCTGCTGGAAGGATTCTGTAGACTGCCATCTTGGAACACAGTGCCTGGGCCATGGTTACAAGGTCAGTAGACGTAGCTTTGGCTTCCACCACGTGTGTGCTCTTAGGCAAGTCAGTGAATCTTGATTTTATGAGCTCAGAGACAGGTATGAAAATATTTCTCCCATGAGATTTTTGTCAGCAAGCAATGAGATAATGACTATAAAATTCCTAGCATGGTGCCTGGCAAGACAGTAGATCAAAAAAAAAAAAAATCTTATCGGGCTCCACCTAGTTCTATGCACAGAGATGAAACTATTTGCCCCCCACACATGTCTAAGTGCATAAAACTCCATGTGTTTAATAACAACAATATCACACACATTCTCCCAGAGAATAAAAAGTGAAGGAACACTTTTCAATTCTTTATGAGGCTGGCCAGAGAAGCACATAAACCTTGATACCAGAACTCAACAAGGGCATTATAAGAAGGGAACACTTCAGACCAATCTGTCTTGTAAACACGAAGACAGAATCTAACAGCAAAATATTAGGAAATGGAATTGGAAGATATATTAAAAGAATATAATTTATCATGACCAAGTGAGGTCTGTTCCAGGACTTCATGGTGGAAAATCAATAAAACAAAAGAGCTAGTTCTCTGAAAAGATCAATAAAATTGACAAATCTCTGGCAAGACTGGCAAAGAAAAAAAGCGAGAAGACACAAATTACCGATACCAGGAATGAAACACGGGATATCAATATATACCCTGCAGACATCAAAAGAACAATACGGAAATGCTACGAATAACTCTACACACAGATGCATGCGACAAACTAGAGGAAGTGGGTCAATTCCTCAAAAAGCACAAGCTAACTAACACAACTGACCCAGTATGAAATAGATAATTTGGATAGTCCAGTAACTATCGACGAAATTGAGTTTGTAGTTAAAAACATCCCCCTGAAATAAATCTCTAGGCCCAAATGGTTTCACTAGACAATTCTATCAAGACTTTCAAGAACAATGAATACCAAGTCTGTATAATCTCTTCCTAAAAGTGGAAAAGGAGAGCAAAGTTTTCAACTCATGTTGAGAAGCTGGTGTTATGCTTACCCCCAAACTAGGCAAAGTAGTACACACATAGAAAACTATATAGCGGGGCTGCCTCCTGCAGTGCCGGTATCCCATATGGGCATCGTTTCTAGTGTCGGCTCCTCCACTTCTGATCCAGCTTTCTGCTATGGCGTGGGAAAGAAGTAGAAGATGGCCCAAGTCCTTGGGCCCTTGCACCCACGTAGGAGACCTGGAAGAAGCTCCTGGCTCCTGGCTTTGGATTGGCTCAACTCCAGCCATTGCAGCCATCTGGGGAGTGAACCAGCAGATGGAAGACCTCTCTCTCTCTCTGCCTCTTCTTCTCTCTCTGTGTAACTCTGACTTTCAAGCAAATAAATAAATCTTTAAAAAAAGAAAGAAAACTGCATATCAATATCACTCATGAAAATAGAGAAACTATCAACACAATATTAACAACTATAATTCAGCAATATATAGAAATGGCCATACAATAATGGCCAAGAGTGGTTTCTTTCAGTAATGCAAAGCTGGTTCAACATGAAGTGATTGATCCATGTTATTGACTAGATTAACAGGTTGTCAAGGAGAATCACATGATATAGAAAAAAAATTCAATGAAATCCAACACACTTTCATACGAAAACATCCAAGAGCTTAGGAGGAGCATGAACTTCTTTAACTTGATAAAGACCATCTACAAAATTCTGTAGCTGACATTGTACATAATGGTGGAAGCAAAGCAAAAAGCAGCAAACAGAATGAAAAGGAAGAAGTAAATCAATTCTTATTTGTAGAAGAAATAATTGTCTGCATAGAAAAATTTCAAGGAATCCACAAATAAGCCTCACAAAACTAATTAATAAGTTCAACAAGGTCACAGGATATGAGATAAACACTAAAATCAATTTTATTTCTCTATACCAGCAATAAACATGTGAACATCAAAATTAGACGCAATGCCATTTATAAGCTCCCCAAAAACAAGCAAAAAAAGGGAATCATTAGGTGTTAATATAACAAAACATACGTAAGACATACATGCTGGAAATAGTCAAATGCTGCTGAAGAAAGCAGAGAAGAGCTAAACAAATGGTGAGACAAACTCAGGTGTTCGCGGATTGGAAGACTCAACATAATAAAGGTGTCAGTTCTCTCAAATTGATATAGCAGTCTAATGCTATTCCTATCAAAATTGCAACAAGCTCTTTTGTAGATATAGGCAAGATTATTCTAAAATTTATACGACAAGGCAAAGGAACTAGACTAGCTCAGACAGTGTTGAGAAAGAACACAGTGGGAGTAATCACTGTATCTGATTTGAAGACTTTACATAGTTAATCCAGACCGTAAAAGAGGCTGTGTGGCATTGGCAGGAAGAAGAGACATAGACTGATGGAGCAGAATAGAGAACCCAGAAACGGATCCACACAAATATGCCCACAAGGCTTTTGATGAAGCTGCAGAGCCATCGCAGTCGAGGAGAGAGAAGCTTTTTAGCAAATGAGGCTGTGGCAATTGGACATTTGCAGGCAAAAAAGATGAATCCTGGCCTCGAGTTCATGTCTTCCACAAAAATTAACTGAAAATCCATCACAGATTCGAATTGGAAACCAAAAACTACAGGTCATCTAGAAGAAAACGTAGGCGCCAATCTTCAGGCTCGAAGCAGTGCTGAACACTTTGTTGGACAGGACATCAGAAACATTATCTGTGAAAGAGGAAAAAAAGGATACAATGGACTTGCACAAATTAATACTTACACTCTGCAAGGAAAAAGGATGAAAAGACAAACTACAGACTGGGAGAAAATATTTGCAAACCATGTATTTGACATAGGAGTCATATCTAGAATATATAAAGAACTCCAAGACTCCACAGTAAAACCAAACCAAACCAGACCAAATGAGACAGGACAAAACAAAACAAATGATCTAATTTGAAAATGGGCAAAAGACATGAAGAGACATTTTACCAAAGAGGATATACAGATGGCAAATAAGCACATGAAAAGTTAGTCAACATCATTAATGCAAATTGATGCAAATTAAAACCACCATGAGATATCACTACATAGCTACCCAACGGCTAATTTAAAAAAAAAAAAATAGTGACAATAGTAAATGCTAGGCAGGACGCAGAGAAACTGCATCACTCATACATTGTTGGAGATGTGAAATGGTACCATAACTGTGCCATACACTTTGGCAATTTCTTGTAAAATCAAACATGCAACTACCAGGGCCGGCGCTGTGGCATAGCAGGTAAAGCTGCCGCCTGCAGTGCCGGCATCTTATATGGATGCTGGTTCGAGTCCAGGCTGCTCCACTTCCAATCCAGCTCCCTTCTGATGTATCTGGGAAGGTGCATCAGCCCAGCCAAAGTCCTTGGCCCCCTGCACCCACTTGGGAGACCCAGAGGAAGCTCCTGGCTTCAGATCAGCCCAGCTCCAGCCGTTGCAGCCATTTGGGGAGTGAACCAGCAGATGGAAGAGTGACTGGTGAAACAAACAGGGGAATGGCTAGAGCACAGAATACTACTCAGCAATTCAAAAGGAGAAAACTGACACATGCAACGGAACCGGCAAGGAATTTGCTGAGTGAGAAAGCCAGTCCCAACCGGTTACAGAGTGTATGATTCCATTACGTAAGATTCTTGAAGTGGCCAAACAGGAGTTGAGGAGGAGGTGGGAAGAAGAAGGGAAATGGGCATGGCTAAGCAGGGCGCCAGGAGGGATCCTTGTGAGGACGGGAGAATTCTGGAACTTGGCTGTATCAACACCAGTGTCCTGGCTATGACACTTCACTGTAGTTTTGCAAGACAATATCATTGGGAGAAACTAGTGCACAGGATCCCTCTAGATTATTTCTCACAATGGCCTGTGACTCTACAATGATTATGGAATAAAGAGCTTTAATTTAAAATATTCGGGAATGGAATCCAGCAATATATTAAAAGAGTAATCCGCCATGACCAAGCCAGTTTGAATCCAGGAATTCAAGGGTGCTGTACCTATCAGAAACTGATCAATGTAGTTCAATTCACAGAAGAAGAAGAAAAAAGGAGGAAAATCAGGTGAGATGCGTGAAAAGCACTTTACTGGATTCTACAGCTATTCATGAGAAAAGCGTCAGCACCCTAAGAATAGAGGGGAATTTCCTCAACTTGGTAAAGGGCATCTATGAAACGTGTTCAGGAAATAACACAGCTAGCAGTGAAATGTTGACAGCTTCTACACCGCGAGACTGGCTATGAGTCAGGGTGCCTGCTATGACCATTTGTAGCCCACATTGTCCTGGAGGTCCTCTTCGGAGAAAGGAAGCAGTAAAATTACCATTACTTGTATATGACATGATTTTCACCTTAGAACAGCCAAGAAAAACCTCTATAAATCAATTATTAGAGTGAGTTTAAAGAGATCACTGGATAGAAGGCTACGAGGCGAAAAACAATTGGATTTCTATATAGCAGCAAAAAAACAGAAAAAGAAGATTTTAAAAACCTGCTATTTGTTTTTTTAAAGATTTATTTATTTATTTGACAGACAGAGGCAGAGGCAGAAATAGAGAGAGGTCTTCCATCCGCTGGTTCACTCCTCAAATGACAACAGCCAGAGCTGTGCCGATCTGAAGCCAGGAGCCAGGAGCCAGGAGCCAGGAGCTTCTTCCAGGTCTCCCAAGTGGGTGCAGGGGTCCAAGGACTTGGACCATCTTCTACTTCTTTCCCAGGCCACAGCAGAGAGCTGTGGAAGTGGGGCAGCCGGGTCTTGAACTGGCGCCCATATGGGATGCTGGAACTGTTGGCGGCGGCTTTACCTGCTACACCACAGCGCCGGCCCCAACCTGCTATTTGTAATAGCATAAATATGAACTACTTAGGGCAAATCTACAGAAGGGTGTGGAAAATTTCTACACTGCAAACTACAAAACATTATACAGATAAATTAAAAAGACATTTAAATAAATTAACCCACAGGTTCAATATGATCTCACTGAAAAATTCTGGGATGTGCTTTTTTTTTTTTTTTTGGTAGGGTGAAAATTGACAAATTGGTCCTAAAATTTAGAAGCAGATGCAAATGCCAAGGACAAAGAGTTGCCCAGGTGATAGGAAAGGAGAAAAAACATAGATGGAGGAATCTCACTACCAGTTGTCAAGATGGACAAAGCTATAATAATTAAGACATTGTGGTACTGGCACAAGCACATGGAAACTAACATATAGTAGGACTACAAAACCAAAAATAAAAAATAAAAAATAAATCCCTACGAGGGTACTTCAAAAAGTTCATTGCAAAGTGGAATTGGGGTCAGCTCTGTGGCATAGCGGGTTAAGCCACGACCTGCAGTGCCGGCATCCCATATGGGCACCGGTTTGAGTTCCAGTTGCTCCATTTCTGATCCAGCTCTCTGCTATGGCCTGGGAAAGAAGTAGAAGATGGCCCAAGTCCTTGGGCCCCTGCACCCACGTGGGAGACCCAGAAGAAGATCCTGGCTCCTGGCTTAGGATTGACGTAGTTCTGGCTGTTATGGCTATCTGGGGAGTGAACCAGCAGATGGAAGACCTCTCTTTCTCTCTGCTTCTCCTTCTCTCTCTGTGTAACTCTCAATTAAATAAACAAAATCTTTAAAAAAAGGAAAGTGGAATGAAAAGATGTGTTTATGTTGGTGTAAATTTTGGTTTGAAATCTATGCATAGTTTTTTCATAATAGGCATTCTGGAGAACTTTCTGGAGCTCTTCTATGTGATCACTCAACTGAGGACAAAAATTACACTGCCATACATGGAAACTTTAAAAAAAATGGTGTTGTATCAGTTTGAGAGCCATGTGGGGTGAAAAAAAAAAAAACTTATCTTGACCCTTCCCTTACGTCACACAAAGAAATCAGTTCTAGATAGATTGCAGATATCAATGTGAAACGCAACACAAGTAAAGCTTTCAGAAGAAACTGTGTGTGTGTGGTGGGGGGAGGTAGAGAGAGGTTGGTCCAGGGCATGAAGTTAGGGTGGGGTGGGAGGAAGGAGTTCTAGTGTCTGATTACACCCTGAGGTCAGCGGGGTCAGTAACAACCCGTTGTTGTCGATTTCCAAGGACTTAGAGGAGACTGGAAATCGGAATGTCTTTTTGGAAAGCTGTGAGGTGGTTTGTACCTGCTGAAGCCGAACACGCTGTGCCCTTCATACGTGACAAGTTCTGCAGCTGTGCATCGAATCAGCTGCCGACCAAAATTGTTTGGGAAAACTTTGCACCTGCACTGCACATGCACAGATTTTTTTCTCATCAGAAGTCCCTCCATGGCAGTAGAACAACTAGCTGGGTAGCACTGACATTGCGTTCGGTATTACAGGTGATTGAGAGGCGACTTAAACTTCTCGCCAAGATGCG
Source organism: Lepus europaeus (assembly GCF_033115175.1). Classification (NCBI taxonomy): domain Eukaryota; kingdom Metazoa; phylum Chordata; class Mammalia; order Lagomorpha; family Leporidae; genus Lepus; species Lepus europaeus. The sequence goes on from NC_084850.1 coordinate 87,158,924, forward strand.
GGTAAGTCCCATCACGAGTGCTACACCATTTTAGATAAGGGACTTGAGAGTCTCCCATGTCACAAGAGGGTAGTGGGCAAATGCCCGGATGAGAGGACAGGCGAGCTTAAAGATGGAGGGCACCTGGAACCCTGGAGAAGATCAAGGGCTGTGTGGCCATCAAGTGGGCTGCCAAGGAAAGCAGACCACGGGTTGTATTCTGTGGTCCCTTCTGCCTTTCCGTACCTCCCCATCCCAGCCCCAATGCTGCTCCTTGGGTTCTCTGGCTTGGGTTTTGGTATTAGTAAGGGTGGGCCTCTCCATCTCTCTCTTTCCCATAAGCCTTCACTGCTCAGGGAGATGCTCACCGACCCCTGTCTCTCCACCTGCCCAGGCTATGTGCTGTGGGGCCCTGCTCCCCGCAGAGACAATCGGGCCCATCCTCTCCCTCCTACCCCTTGCCCAGAGTCAATACGGAGAGGGTTTTTGAGCTTAGATTTCAGTGATCACTGTGGTAGTGCCCTCAGTGTACAAGCGGGGAAACTGAGGCCGGCTGATGGGAAAAGGACTTGTCAAAGTTGACTCCTAAGAGAGTTAATGGCAGAGGCTGAGCCAGACAGAACACAGGCCTCCTAATGCCCGGGACCTTGATTTCTTCTCCTTTTGAGAATGAGAAAAGGAGAAATCGAGTGAGGAAGGAGAGAGCCAGCGATACGCAAAGAATTACTCGACGGAAGAGGTTACAGGGAGGCAGAAGAGAGAAGGGGATGAACTTGGGTTGGGGGAGAGAAAAATAGACGAAAGGAAAAGAAGAAACACAGGAAAACCCGGAAGGAAAGAAAACAGAGAGACTGGGGCCAGCAAGCAGAGCAGGCAGGCTTCCTCTTCCGGCAGGGGCTGGCAGGAGCCAAGCCCCCAACCTTCCAGAAGGCTGAGATGGGTGGCCCCAGAAATGCTTACCTGCCAAACCCCATCAGCCCTCGGAGGCCCAAACCAGAACTGAGCAGTTGATCTAAACAGAAAACAAACAGAGCAAAATGAAAACACGCTGGCTGCCCCCAGCTGTGGCTCCGTGCATTCATTGGCCCCCGGGAGGCCACTGGGAAAGCAAGGCACAGCTTTTGTAACCCTCCTCTCTCTGTGGCCCCACTCTCCCCACCACCCCTCCTCTCCTCTCCCCCCCCAACCAAGTCACCCCCTACCAAGAGCCATAGACTGAGCTCTGTTCAAGATGCCATGGCGGCAGTGAGGGGGCAGGGCTCTTGGGGCCTGGGGGGCTGGAGGGGCTGTGTGTTCCCTGTCCTTGGCCTGGCAGAGACACAGCAAGGCTGGTGGGGGTCTGGCAGGGAGGGGAAGCCAGGGCTTGGGGAAGTGGGGGGTGGGGAGGGAATCCGCCCCTCCCCCATGCAAGGCCAGCTATTCCTAAACCAGCTCCGAGCCTGCCACTGGGCACTGGAGCTAGCAGGGCTGAAGAGCTTCCGTTTATATGGGCAATGATCGCTAGCAATCCTGGTGCAGAGGCGAACCGAGAGTGAACTTGCACCTTGCTGTCCACCAAACACGCACAGACAAACTCACGGCATCCTGGCCACCTTGCTGTGAGGAAGCTGATTTTCTAGAAAGAGGTGAAGCGACTTGGCACACAGCTGGGAGGCAGTAGAGCCTGGGCCGCTGAGATCACGTTGGTGCATTTTCGGTTGGGAGGAAAAGTACATCTCTAGAGCTCTCGAAACTTCTCACGCCAACCGAAGCAGCAGCGGAGGCAAGTGTGCGTGGAGGGGAGGCCAGGAGTGACACAGGGTGGGTGGCAGTGTGTTCTGCGGAAGGGGCTACCCCAAGACCCAGGGAAGCGCTCAGGGACTGGCACCTTAAGGATTAAAGTTGGGAATCATCAGACAAAGGCATATAGTCACCCAATACTTAACTATTAGGCAGTTAACAGCTATAGGGTTTGAGAATACCAGCTCTGCAGTCAGATTGTCCAAGTTCAAATCCCTGCTTCACTGCTTACTGCGTGACCTTGATCTAGTGAAGTAACTTCTTTGTGCCCCAGTTTTCTCATCTGTAGAGTGGGGATAAGGACGGCTGCTACCTTGGAGAGTTTGCGAAGCTCAGATCTGTCGTTCAAAGTCAAGCAGCTGGCATGTGGTGGGCCTGAATTCTTGGCTCCTGCTGTCCTTTATTACCATGGGGGTCATTTGCCAGCCCCTGTTCTGAGTACCAGACAGCAATGAGAAAAATCACTGCGGTCCTTGGCAGAGGTGGCCATTCATCACCTGTTAACAGAACGGAAGTAAAATGGTAGCGCCGATCTGAAACCTGGAACCAGGAGCTTCCTCCGGGTCTTGCACACAGGTGCAGGGGCCCAAGCAGTTAGGCCATCTTCCACTGCTTTCCCAGGCACATCAGCAGGGAGCCGGATCAGAAGTGGAGCACCTGGGACTCGAACTGGCATCCATATGGGATGCCAGCACTGCAGGCGGCGGCGCCAGGCCCTGAATCCTAAATTGAGACAGGTCTGCAGCTGGGAGGTGAGGAGAAAGAGCCCAGAGAGTGGCATGGCTGGCTAGTGACTGGGTTCTGCCTTGGCCCTGCCAAGGACTCCCCGGGTGTAAGGCCCTGGGCAAGTCCCTTCCCCTCCAAGGGCTTCAGTTTCCATCTGTATTCCAAGTGGTCATCTTGTCATTTCCTGGCTGCCCTTAAGAGAGAGAAGGCAGGGAAGAGAGAGCGAATGGCGAACAGTCCCTCACCTGCCTTCTACCCTCCGCCCTAAGCTCCAGCCCACTGCCCCCTGCCCCTCCTCACCATTCCCCCCCTGCCCGGAGCATCTGTGTCAGCCTGCAGACAGGATGGGATAGAGCCCACTCGAGTCTGGGCCAAGACGAGAGGCTCAGGGGACCCCCATGGTGGTTGCTGGTTGCCCCTGAGAGCCCTGAGTGTCAGGCAGCTGGGAGAAGCTGCCCCCACCAGGATGATGGAGTGGGTGTGACATAAATTTCTCAGGACAGGCAGCAAAAAAACATTTACAGCCCCTCCTTGCTGGGTCTGGTTCCAATCAGGTCCCTGGCCGGGCTGCTCCCTGCACCCGCCTCACTGGCCTGGCTGCTGCCAAAGCCTGAGCCATTGAGGGCTTTTGTCTTTCTTCCTCCTCTCCCTACTGTTTAGGAAACATACACAGACACAGATACACACATACATACATACACACACACACACACACACACACGGCCCTCGCCCTGGCCAGGTCTCTGTGTATGCAAGAGGGTACACATACACACACACTTCTCTATACACAAACATGGCCCCCGCCCTGGCCAGGCCTCTACGTACACACATGAGTGTACACACACACACACACAGCCCTCGCCCTAGCCAGGTCTCTGTGTATACAAGAGGGTACACATACACACACACTTCTCTATACACAAACATGGCCCCCGCCCTGGCCAGGCCTCTATGTACACACATGAGTGTACACACACACACACACACGGCCCCTGCCCTGGCCGGGTCTCTGTGTATGCACATGATTGTACACATACTACACACACACACACACACACGGCCCCTGCCCTGACCGGGCCTCTGTGTCCCCACATACATACACAGACTAACAGACACAGACCACCGGAGGCCCTGGGTGGCCTAGGGCGGGGCTTAGCCTCAATCTGCGGCTGATACGCCTGGGACAGTGAGACGGGCTCCCAGGTGAGGCACGAGAGGAGGCAGGCAGTACCTTCCTTCGGGAAGGGCCCCCAAGCCACCTCCGCCCCCGGCTGCCCTGCTAACCTGCTCAGCCCCCCGCTACCGCAGCAACCAGCCCAGCGGCTCCACCATGGGAAGGCGCAGGAATGCCGCCCGGAGGCACAGCGGAACAGCGCTGAGGGAGGCTGAGGCTGGCCAAGAAACCCCTTCTCCCTCGCAGTGCGGGAGCCCTGGGATGGGGGGGCTAGGCAAGGCCTCCACCTCCCACTCAGTGTCGCCTTCTTTCCCAAGCGGCTTTGCTACTTCACCCAGTTCCTACCCTCAGCCTAGGCCACCAAATGCCTCACCCGGCCACCCAAGAAGTCTCTGTTGCTCTCGAGCTGAGCTGAACAAACTTTGCCTTTCATGGGCCTCTCTGGCTTTACCTGAATGCTCCAGCCATCGGCTTCATCCCAGAGACGCCAGCGGGGGCCCTCTTGTTTACCCAGAACACCCGGATCCAGCCATTTCACACCAGGCCCCAGAAGCCAGGCCCTGGACTCACAGACGTGGGAAGCTGGGCGCCTGGAGTTGTACTGACAGCACAGCTCTAGGAGAATCTGCAGGCCGATGGCATCCAGTATTCTTCCTGCTCCCTTTGTCCCCCAAACAGTCAGCATGGAGGCTGTTAAGGAACCTTAAAGAGAAGCTGCAGGGCCGATGCTGTGGTGCAGCAGGTTAACACCCTGGCCTGAAGCGCCGCCATCCATATGGGCACTGGTTCTAGTCCCGGCTGCTCCTCTTCGGATCCAGCTCTCTGCTGTGGCCTGGGAAAGCAGTGGAAGATGGCCCAAGTCCTTGGGCCCCTGCACCCTCGTGGGAGACCCAGAAGAAGCTCCTTGATCCTGGCTTTGGATCACATCTCCGTTGTGGCTATCTGGGGAATGAATCAATGGATGGAAGACCTCTCTCTCTCTCTCTCTCTCTCTCTCTCTGCCTCTCCTTCTCTCTATATATAACTCTTTCAAATAAATAAATAAATCTTAAAAAAGAAGCTGCCTTAGTAGGGAAAGGGCATCTTGTCTGCCTTGCCTGGGGATCTGATGAGAACATGGACTTGGGGATGCCGGAGTTGGCTTCAAATGCCTTAGCCCCCCTATACCAGCTGTGTGAACTTGGGCAATCAAATTGAACTTGTGGATGGATTTAAAAACGTAAACCAAAAAACTGTGGGGCTGGCGCTGTGGTGCAGTGTGGATTAAGCTGCCTCCTGCAATGCCAGCATCCCATATGAGTATTGGTTCTAGTCCTAGCTGCTCCACTTCTGATCCAGCTCCCAGATGATGTGACTGAGAAAGCAGTGGAAGATGGCACAAGGACTTGGGCCACTGCTACTCACGTCAGAGACCCAGATGGAATTCTAGGCTCCTGACTTTAGCTGGGCCCAGATTTGCCAGGTGCAACCATTTGGGGAGTGAACCAGCAGATGGAAGATCTCTCTCTCTCTCTCTCTCTCTCTCTCTCCTCTCTCTCTTTCCTCTGATGCTGCTTTTCAAATAAATAAATAAATCTTTTAATAATTGCTTATTGTGGGGCCAGTGCTGTGGCATAGCAAGCTAAGCCTCCACCTGCAGTGCTGGCATCCCATGTGGGCACCCGTTCCAATCTCAGCTGCTCTGGTTCTGATTTAGCTCTCTACTATGGCCTGGGAAAGCAGTAGAAGATGGTCCAATTCCTTGGGCCCCTGCACCCACATTGGAGACCCAGAAGAAGCTCCTGGCTCCTGGCTTCAGATCAGCCCAGCTCTGGCCATTGCAGCTGTCTAGAGACAACTAGCAAATGGAAGACCTTTCTTGCTCTCTCTCTCTCCCCCTCTGTCTGTAACTCTACCTTTCAAATAAACAAATAAAATCTTTTTTAAAAAGTTAAGAAAAACTAACAGATGTTCATTTTTTAAAAATTGCTTATTCTATTTGAAGGGGAGAGAGAGAGAGAAAGAGGAGAGAGAGAGAAAGGAGAGAGGGAGAGAGGGAGAGAGGGAGAGGGAGAGAGAGGGAGGGAGAGGGAGAGAGAGAGAGAATCTGCTCTATTGGTCCACTCCCCAAATACTCGACGCAGAAGTGTCTGAGCCAAGCTGATGCTGGGAGGTGAGCGCTCATCCTGAGTCTCCCAGGTGGGCGGCAGGAATTCAAGCACTTGAGCCATCACCTGCTGTCTCCCAGGGGACAGGAAGCTGGAATTGGGAACAGAGCCGGGCCTCGAACCCAGGCACTCTGATATGGGATGCTGGCATCCCGAGCTGTGCCACACTCCTGTCCCTATTGATGGCTTTATTCTCCAGCTCGAACATGCGCAGAGCAGACAGTAAATGCTCGTGCTAGTTGCCTGCCATTAGCCAAAATGGCAGCCCTTGGGAGAGGGGCAGAAGAAGGCGGGGAAGGGAATTTCATCCCATCTGCCCCTTTGGTGTAACATTGCTTGGGAATGGACGCGGTAGCTAGCGCGGGGCTGCCTGACTTGGAACAGGCGTGGAAGCAGCCCCTATGGTTGCAGCACCGTGAGCTCCCTGTCACTGCAGGTGTGGGGGCCTGGGGCCCCAAGCTAGAGAAGAGCTGAGACCCTTCACGTAGGACAGGGATCCTTCTCCCCGGAGGTGGCCCGTGAAAGGGTTTGTGGCTTGCATCAAGCTGACGGAGGCTTGCAATCCCTAGCTTTCCGTGATGAGGAAATGGAACAGGGCTAGAACCCAAGGCTCCTGCAGGGGGTCCCAATCTGCATTTTCTTCCTGCCCTCCACACGGCTCCCTAAAGTGGGATCTCACAGCACCGCCCGCACCCACTGCCTGCTCTCCATCTTCCAGCAGTCCAGCCTCACCACCCCACCCTCCAGCCCCCACTGTATGCCCCTGGGATCTGGATTTGGCACAGCGTGCAGGACAGGGCGTGGGGAAGGCATGGGGAGAAAAAGCAGGGTGCCCGCCACTCCTGTTCTCCAGAAAGATACGACACTCCTATTCTCCATTTCTGCTGATCTGCATAAATGGTAGTCAAGTGGCAGCAAGGCGGAGTGAGGCCAGGAGCAGAGGGGACGTGGCCTCTGCTAGGCAGAGAGGGTCCACGGCCAATGCAAGGAGTTCAGAGCTTTCTCAACTGATGCTGTTAGAATTCAAATCCCTGGCCAAGCCAGCATGCAGCAGCCATGGGGCACTGGTTTTAGTGCACCCCCAGCCCTGCCACACAGACACCAGAATTGACAGATGCTCCCGTGCCCTATAGACAAAGGGTGTTGCATTTGCATACAACCTACACAATCCTCCGATATGCTTTAAGTCATCTCTAGATGTCTGCTACCCCATTCAGTGTAAATGCTGTGTGGACAGTTGTTCCACCCTACTGTTTCTGGGGCGGGGGGAAAAGTCTGTTCAGCACAGACACAAGATTTTTTTCTGAATCTTGGCTCTTCCCTGTTGGCTGCAACCCTGGATATGGAAGCCGCAGATAGGGAGGCTGACTGTGTAGCTTTGCACGAGCCCCAGAGACATGCCTGAGGACAAATGGCCCCCTCGGCCCCCTCGCCCCTCGGCTGTGTCCCTGAGATCGGGCTGATGGGCGGGAATAGACAGTGGAGAGAAGCGTCCAGAAAGGAGCTAGCAACGTGGCCTTCCAGGCAAGCGCCCACAGCTCATTGGCCACGACAAGTCTTGTCAAGCAAGGGGGTATGGGCAGGCCCTGAGCTGTGGGCTGTGACCAGGCTGAATGGCGCTGCATCTCACTGGAACTCAAGAGAAGACCGCAGAGACCTGAGCCCTGTCCCCCAAGACCTGGAGTGGCACAGTTAAAACAGGCTGCCCAGGGAGGCTCTGTCTCACTGACCCACGGGGCTTCTGGGAGCCAGCAGTGCAGTCTGGTTTTTCGTAACAAAGCTTTCACCCTCAGAACAGACATGCACAGGGATCAACTTTGTATGCACGCCAAGTCCCACGAAGGAGCTTACTGAGCATGTGACCCTGAGCAAGTCACTTTGCCCCGTGTGCCTCAGTCTCCTCACCTGTAAAATGGGCATACTATGGCCTTTATCCTGTAAGGTGGTTTGAAGGAATAAACATATGTAAGTAGCTGAGAAAATCACCTGGCCCAGCATGTGTGCCATGCAAGGGTTAGCTTTCAGTATTATAAACCACTATAATGTCCCCCCCCTCCCAGAATCCTATGCTATTTACAACTGGGTGAGTTCCCTCTAGTCTTTTTTATTTGAGTACTTAACAGTTTAAAAGAAATCAAGATCATGCTGGATCTATGACTTAATATTCTGTATATGGGGCCGGCACCGTGGCTCACTTGATTAATCCTCTGCTTGCGGCACCGGCATCCCATATGGGTGCCGGTTCTAGTCCCGGCTGCTCCACTTCCAGTCCAGTTCTCTGCTGTGGCCTGGGAAAGCAGTGGAAGATGGCCCAGGTCCTGGGGCTCCTGCACCCGCCTGGGAGACCTGGAAGAAGCTCCTGTCTTCTGGCTTCAGATCGGCGCAGCTCTGGCCATTGCAGCCATCTGGGTAGTGAACCATTGGATGGAAGACCACTCTCTCTTTCACACACACTGTCTGTAACTCTACCTCTCAAATAAATAAATAAAATCTTTAAAATAAAGTGTTATAAAAATACTCTGTGTATATATATATATATGTTTAAAATTTATTCATTCACTTATTTGAGAGAGAGAGAGAGGTCTTCCATCTGCTGGTTCACTCCCCAACTGGCTGCAACAGCCAGAGCTGTGCCTAACCAAAGCCAGGAGCCAGGAGCTTCCTCAGGGTCTCCCACGTGGATGCAGGGGCCCAAGGACTTGGGCCATCTTCTACTGCTTTCCCAGGCCACAGCAGAGAGCTAGATCGGAAGTGGAACAGCCGGGACTCAAATCAGCACCCATACAGGATGCCGGCACTGCAGGCGGTGGCTTTACCTGCTACGCCATGGCTTTACCTGCTATGAACCCTTGACTACTCTTTTTCACCTGTGCTAAATTGATGGATGCCAGTTTACCTGTTTTTTGTGCCATTTGGATGGAGTCTGGAATAGCATAGACTACCAGGATAAGGGCTACTAAGTGATTCAGCTCTGTGGGTCAGCTTCCTACCTAGGGAGAAGCAAGAAGGAAAAGATGTGGTGCAAAAGTCACAGGGCACAGGAGTGAGGGTGGGGGTGGGGGTGGGGGGGTTAGGGGCTGGGGCAGAGGGGCAAGCCTGGGGAGCTGTGATTGCCAAGCTTTGTAGTTGGCTACGAGGCCTCCCCCCAATATGTATGGAGTCTCCCTGCCTGGCCTGGCCAGACAGGAATAATTATAATGTAAATCGGCCTTTGGAAATGCAAATGCAAACGCGGAGCTGGATGGCTGGACATGGCTTAGGAACACTGGAGGCCTGAGAAGCTGACTCAGGACCCTGGCTCAAAAGGAATCCCTGGAGCTTTCCCGGGGAACAGAAGATGGGGGTGGGGGCAGGGAGGGAGCCTACTGCCCTGAGACCAGCTGGGCACCATGGAAGCCAGGCCTGGAAGGCGGGGAGGGACTGCTGCTCAGCCCAGGCACAGCTGGCGCTCCCTGGCAGGGCGGGGTGCGGTGGCAGGCTGAGTCCTCCAGGCACTAGGCACTGCGTAGGCACCTGCTGCAAATCCTGTGCCATCCAATTGCACGTTCGTAGTTTCACCAGGCTACCATTCTATGTACAGGGCACTGACTGTTTGCCAGGCCCCTAGGTAGGCATTAATAGCCCCTGTTGGACACGGGGAGGGGGGGCGGGGACAGGGGGCCCAGACCGGAGAAGTAGCAGGAACTGGAAGAGCCAGAAGAGCCCACTTAAGCAGTGAGTCTTGGTCCCTCTTGTTGATTTTCCACTCTTGGCTTGGGTATAGGAGCCTGGCTGCCTAAGACTCCTAGGGCTAAAGAGCAGTGAGAAGTTGTGGAAGAGCCCAGGGACAACAAAGCTGGAAAGAATAGGCTTGGCTAGCAGCAGGCAGGACTTAGGCTAGACACCAGGAAGAACTTCCCAGTAAGAGTCTCAAGATACAATGGGTAACTGAGGAAGGCCAGGTGCAGCTCAGAAGTTGGCCTTTCTCACGCCCTTCCCTCTCCCAGCATCCCGTCACCTCCAGAGGCCCCCATTGTTCACATTCAGCAAAGATAGTCTGGCCCCTTATTAGCAGGCTCTGAAATTCAAGATGACTTTGTGGGCTGCAGAACACCTAATATGCGGCTCAAAGGGCCAGCCGTTGTGGCACGGCAGATTAAGATCCAGCTCAAGGCAGGAGTTGGTCAGGGTAGACAGAGATGGAAAAGACAGCGAGGTGCGATGGAACGAGAAGGGACTTGCATCACACAGGTCGTGTCCCAAGCCTGGTGCCACACACCCGGTGTGTGTGTGTGTGTGTGTGTGTGGTGGGGGAGTGTGTGTGGGGGGGCACACGGATGAACAGAAGATCCAGTTCCTGGCCTCCAGCACTCCAGGGGGCTCTAGTGTGTGCAGCTGTGACCCCAGCACAGGAGGTAGCTCAGAGCCAGGGCTCAGCAGTCCTTAGATCCCAAGGCTGTCTCTTGCATGTGCAGTGTTTAGTTCGGTAGCACCCTCTCCCCGCACCCTCTCATGTCATAGCCACAACAACCTTAGACAGTCTGGCTCAACAGCCCAGGCCCTCTGCGTTGCAAGGCCCAGCGGGGTGAAATGTCTCCCCCATGGTTGCACAGAGGGTGCATGACAGGCAGGTCCCAGGGTCCCGGCGCTCCCCGTGGCCCTCTGGTCATCTCCTGGATCTCCTGCTCTCCTTAAGGACAGCACTGGCCACGTCCAGGGCTCCCTAAGACTCCTGGCCAGCCATGTGGCCCATCTTTAACTTTCACTTGAAAAAAAAGCCATCAGGGACTCCCACAGGAGCTGCGGGGTAGAATGGCTCCGCTATCAGCAGGGTTGGAGGAGGAAGGGGGACCAGTTGCCTCCACATAAACCTTTCTTATGGAGCCCGGTCCGATTTCAATGCACATGGCAGCTGGTTATAGGAGATGAAATGTCTTAAACCCTCGGTGGCAGCACATTCTGGGCACACATATAGCTATGTATATTCAAGAAAACTATAAAAATATAAAACATATTTTATATTAAAATATTCATAAATATATATTTAAGAAAACCCCAGTGGCACAATGGGAATTATCTGAGCCCATAGAAAACTGTGTGGGTGCGTAGGCGAGCGATAGGCTGACCGGAGCCAACGCGTGCGAATGAGGGCTGTGGTTCAGGCATTGGCTAGGGGGTCTGTCAATCAGGCGTTGATATGCAAATTGAGGAGGGTGGAGCCGGGACTCCAGGAGGTGGGTGGAGGAGGGCCTTTCTTGTCCTCCTTGCTTTCAGTGTCTGGCTGTAGCACTGGGGGTCAGCAGGGGAAGAGGAGCTTAGGAGGATGAGGATCGCGACAGGTGTTTTCACCTAGGTGACTTCGTTTTTCCCTTCTAGCCATTCAGCCGGGTTCTGGAGGTTAGGACACAAGAGAAGGCCAGGTGTGCACGCCAGGTGCTTCCTCAATAACTCTTCCTGGGTTGGCTGTCTCTTCCCTTCATAGAGTTAGGCTGAGGATGTGCGTTTAGTTGGAACCCAGAGCGCTGGTGACCTTGGGGCAAAGGAAAGCCCCTCCTGGAGCCAGTGTGGCCCTCCCGGCACCATCTCACAGCTTCTCTGGAGCCTTGGCCAAGTCTCTCCTGCCAGGGTTTTTCCAGAGGTCTGGGGGAAATTCCAGGAGTCCAGGATGTCCGTGTTTGTCGCACACACACTCCCAGCGTGCCACAAGCATACCTGATGGGTCACACCAGCCACGGCCTCTCTGCTGCCTCAGCCTTTGTGAGCGAGCCTGTGCGCACAGCCACACACACCCGCATGCTGCACGGGCTCAGCTGATGGCAGCCGCCAACCCCAGCAGCTCGTAGGCTCTTGGTCCGTTTTACCCTTCCATTTAGTCACACCTCGCACCACCCTGAGTGTGCGCATGCGGGTCATAGCCAAGCCCAGGCCTAGAGGTGCTGCCCGCTTCCTCCTCGAATTTTCCTCTCCTCTTTTTCTTCCCTCTGCCTCATCCCCCTCCCAGACCAAAGCTGCAGCCCTCTTTCAAAAGACCACCTGTGTTCAGCCACCTCTCACCTCAGGACACCCATCATCATCACCATCATCATCATCATCCCAGTTCTCACTGACACACACACAAACACACACACACACACAATTGAGAGTTGAACCTGCTGGGGTGTGGGTGGCCACAGGGCCCAGAGTGGCCGCCAGCAGCTGCCGCACTTGGCAAGTAGCCTCCAGAGAAAGGGGTGGGAGGAAGCATTTTAGAAGCAGTGCACCAGGCCAGAGAGTTCTATGGGCAGCCCTATGGGCCCAGGCAAGTGGTCTACTTCGAGAAGATTCCATTAGGGAAGTTCAGCTAAAGACGGAACAGCATAGCGCTTGAAAAGGGACAGTGGGCATGGCACATGGCACAGGGGATGCCTTGTTTTCCTCCTTTGTAAACCTGGGCTGAAAATAGTCACCTACCACGTAGTGGGGTTTTGAGATCAAAAAGGGTGGGGACATGTGAAATGTTCAGACCAGGCCTGGCACAGAGAAAGCGCTACATTAACCTGTGCTATAATTTTTTAAGATTTATTTATTTATTTGAAAGTCAGAGTTACACACAGAGAGAAGGAGATGCAGAGTAGAGAGAGAGAGAGGTCTTCCATCCATTGGTTCACTCCCCAGTTGGCTGCAATGGCCAGAGCTATGCTGATCAGATGCCAGGAGCCAGGAGCTTTTTTTGGGTCTCCCACGTGGGTGCAGGGGCCCAAGCATTTGGGCCATCTTTTACTGCTTTCCCAGGCAGTAGCAGAGAGCTGAGTTGGAAGTGGAGCAGTTGGGACTCGAACCGGCACCCATATGGGATGCCGGCACTGCAGGCGGCGGCTTTACCTGCTACACCACAGTGCCGGTCCCACCTGTGCTATAATTTTAAGGATCATATATATCTTTTTTTACTATTTTTTTGACAGGCAGAGTGGACAGTGAGAGAGAGAGACAGAGAGAAAGGTCTTCCTTTGCCGTTGGTTCACCCTCCAATGGCCGCTGCGGCCTGCGCACTGCGGCCGGCGCACCGCGCTGATCCAAAGGCAGGAGCCAGGTGCTATCTCCTGGTCTCCCATGGGGTGCAGGGCCCAAGCACTTGGGCCATCCTCCACTGCACTCCCGGGCCACAGCAGAGAGCTGGCCTGGAAGAGGGGCAACCGGGACAGAATCTGGCGCCCCAACCGGGACTAGAACCCGGCGTGCCGGCGCCGCAAGGCGGAGGATTAGCCTATTGAGCCACAGCGCTGGCCAAGGTTCATATATATCAATGTCTCTCCCTGACCCCCTCCCCTGCCCCCAATACACACACACACACACACACCACTTATGTTCTCCTGCTCCTACAGATGTCACATCAGCCAACAGATCTCCAAGCCAGCTTCCATGTGCCTTGCAGAGGCCCTATGACATAAGTAACCAGTCACCACTCATCCTCCATCTTCCTGGCCCGTCTCTCTCCATGTACCCAAGCTTCTGATCGTGACCCTCCCCTTGCCCCAGCCCCAGCCCGGGGCAAGGCTCACATTGGCTGCTGAGATTTCTGGTGCGGAGCTCTTGTCCATGGTTCATGGTTATCATTCACAGAGCTTGAGTTCGCCCACCACGGGAGTATTTATGGCACAGTAATTGGCAAACACCGCAAAGCAGGGCCTACGTCCCCCCTTCCCAACACATTACCGCTTCTACCTTCCAATTTACTCCTCCTAAGGCCCTTCCCTAGATAACAGATGCCCACCCGCCCAGCCCTAGATGCACCTGGATCTGGTGCCCTGGAGCTGTGCTGACTACTTCCTCTTTGAGCCCCCGTGGCCCACTGCTGCCTGAATGCCTGCCCTTTGGTGCCAAGCTTTGGCCACTGAGGAGCCCTCCTTGCCAAGGACTGAGCGAGCCACAATGAGGCAGACCCTGTGGCTCTGAAAAGCAGGCTCCTAAGAGTCAGCAAGCCCCATCGGTCTCTGTACAAGGGGACTTCCAACAGTTGGTGGAAAAGGCTCTGAAGTGTAGCAGGGGATGCCACATGGGTGCTGGTTTGAGTGCTGGCTTCTCTGCTTCTGATCCTGTTCCCTGCTAGTACACCTGGGAAAACAGCAGAAGGTGGCCCAAGTGCTTGGGCCCCTGCACTTGCATGGGAGACTTGGAGGAAGCTCCTGGCTCCTGCCTTCAGCCTGGCCCAGCCCCAGCCATTGCAGCCATCTGGGGAGTGAACCAGCGGATGGAAGACCTCTGTCTCTACCTCTCTCTGTAACTCTGTCTTTCAAATAAATAAATAAATCTTTTTTTTAAATGAAAGATGTTTATGTTGGTGTCTAAAAACCGTTGAACTACAATCATAGATTTTTCATAATATGCATTTTCTATGGACTTTTTGAAGATTCTTCATATGCATGCATTTCAAAAAGTTTTGCACCAAAATAAACATCTTTTAATTCCATGTTCCACGAACTGTTTGAAGTTCCCTCCTACCAGGGAGTAGGAGGTCTGGAAGGAAATTT